>NC_053432.1:79801452-80101452 GCF_007990345.1 Gossypium hirsutum
AATAAATGCATTCAATGTAAATTCCCTGCCAACCACAACTTCAATAGATGAATATGCTTATTTCAGACCAACACTAATAATAACAATAAGTCTCCCAATTTCAATTTCATAAGTCACTTTCTAAGGAAAAGGAAATAATCAGCCAATTTAGGGTTCCCTGCCTCCACCATGATATCACAAACTGTTTTCTTGAATTCTCGAGCAATAGATGAATTTGGATCAACCAAATCCATTGAAAAGACAGCTTTGGACAACAAATTAACGGTAGCATCAAAAGCAGCTTGGCCTATGTTGATGGCTTCACCTTTAAGGAAACTTTCGCCAACATTAGCAATGTAATACCCCCTACCCGTATTCATTGCTAGAATAGGGTACGAGGTATTACCGGAGTTTATGATTTTTTATTATTATTCAATATAGCCCCTTTATAAATATCTAACCTTCCCTGCAATATTAAATCGAGACCAATCCACATCAGCCAAACCAATTCAACATATTTTCAAGATAAATTCATGCATATTTATAAGATAACGTCATCACATACCCAAAACCAGGTTTTTTAACCATACTAATGGCTAACTTTACATTCATTTCACGTTAACATTTACTTTATTAGCTTATGCATGCCATTGATTTCCAAAATAAAGTTTCTTTATATACCGAAATCCTGAGGTTGATAGTGTGATGTGTCTCTGACCAAATCCGACCTCCGAGCTCTTAACACTACAAAATAGGGGAAAAGGAAACAGGGTAAGCACTTTGTGCTTAGTAAGCTCATGTAACAAGAATTATACTTACCTAATATTTTCAATACAATACAATAAACATTCATATATCCATTCAATGCATTATTACCCTAACATGCACAAACTCAACATTCAAGTTATAGTACAATAATTTCCATGTACCAATAATATATACTTTGATTGATGAGCTCATCAATACCATGATTTCCATTTCCTTATTTTTTTTTTCATATTTATCCCCTTGAATTTCTTTGAATTTTCGATGGATTTTCAGAGGTACACTTTTAGTGTACATTTCCGGGTCCGTCAATTCATATTCATGTGCGTACATTTCCATTTCAGAGAGCACACTCCCGCGAACCTCATCCTTACAGCGGGATTACCAGTCCAGGCTAAATCCCCTGTAATATAAACTCATAAAGTATTATCGGGATTACCAGCCCAGGCTAAATCCCCTGCAACGACAATTACTCTAATGAGCTTGGATCTGGATTACCAGTCCAGGCTAAATTCAGACCCTAATTTGGATTACCCATCCGGGCTAAATCCATTTTCCACATATTCTTCGGGAGGGCTATATCAGGATAGGATCACTCATCCGGGCTAGATCCTTTTTACCGTTAATTCCTTTTCAGAGATCCATCGAAATTTCTTTTCATTCAACCAGGATTTCTTCCCCATTTTTATCAAATATATCAATGTTTCATCAATTTTCATACAATGAACATTCAAATCATATTCACATAAATAACATACATTTCAAGCATTTAAGAATATAATTCAAGTTACATGAACTTACCTTGATACTTGTTCGTGTACAAAAATCTACTAATCCTGAACTTTTTTCTTTCCTCGATCTAGCTTCGTATTTGAATCTTCTGGATTTGGCGCAAAAATTATGGACCAACTTAGAGAACCCTCCTATGACGTTTTTAGCTGCTGGAATCGAAGAGAAATGAAGAGAAATCTAGATATTTCCTATTTAGTCCTAGCTTTATTTAGTTAATTTTGCAATATTCCAATTTTGCCCATTTTCCTGCTAATTTCATGCCCTTGCCGTCCAGCCCAAATAAATTTTGGGTCTAATTGCCTTTTAAATCCTCTCTCATTAGACACTTAAGCTATTTAATCACCCCATCCACTTTTTTTTACAATTCAGTCCTTTTCATTTAATTAACTATCCAAACATTAAAATTTCCTAACGAAATTTTAATACCACATTACTAACATTTCATAAATATTTATAAAATTATTTTCGACTCGGTCTTATGAGATAGAGGTCCCGATACCTTATTTTACCCAATTTCTTCAATAATTTCTTTTTCTAACTAACCACTAAATCGGTAAAAAAATTTTATCAATATTTTCATACGATTTTCCTATCATATCAATTTTCATGCAAAAATATTGAAATAAATTTCTCTTTAAATCAGATTTGTGGTTACGAAACTACTATTTCGATAACCTTGAATTTAGGCCATTACAAGCAATCAGTTCCTAAATCTTGTGCTGACGTAGGTATTGAGTGGCATCGAGTCTCATACTAGCATTAATATGGGTATTACAAACTTTGCGAAGAGTTCTCCAAAGTAGGGACATAGGTATCCATGTCAGCCCAACATCATTATGCTGGCTGGCTCTAACAGCGTCCACAATGAAAACTAAATAAAAGTGTTCGAGTGAAATTAATCGAATCTGCCTATTATGTCTAAATTGTCCCCCTTTTTTCTCACATGAAAACTCAATCTCATTAAAGTCTCCAAAAATGAACTAGGACAGAGGTTTATATTGGCCTAAATGCCGAAGCAAATCCCACGATGCAAACCTGGCACTTTCCTCGGGGGCACTATAGAGATTACTGAGGCGCCAATTGTACCCTATCACTTTATCAAGAATGTCCACATTAATATGAAAAATAGAATAACTGCGAAGACGAATAGAACAATCTTGTTTCCATCCTAAAGACAACCCTCCACAAGAGCCCATAGTAAACACATCAAACTCGAACACTGAGCCACACATTCAACGAATTCGCTCTATTCGCCGATCATTAATCTTTGTTTCAATAAGAAAAAAACTTTGGGATTATGAGTTTCAATATATGTTGAAGTCCATAAACAGCCCGTGAATTTCTCAATTTATAGACGTTCCAGCTTAAAAGAGTCATAACTATCGATAAAGTCACTACATCATTATTTAGAGTCTGTACCAAATATTAGTCAGTGGAAATAATAGATTGACATGCCTTTTTATTCCTATCAACCAATTCAAGAGATCGCTCCTCATGCATCAAACCCATTTGGTCCATAGCATCCCGGGGATCCCCACATCCGCAATATCCTTCTCATTCAAATTTTGTAGTTAGATTTTGTGTTTAATTTTTGTAAGTTTAAAATATGAGAAAATATTGTGGATTTATTAAATTTATATAGGTCTTTATGGAAGCATAGGTTATTTTTTTCTCAACTAATAATTGCGTGAAAATAGAGTCTGTGACTGCTCAAAGTCCAAGAGTGTGATCTTTGTGTATATTATTTCATTGCACGTTTTATTTAAATAAAAATTTCAGACAGTGGAAGTTACTAAGATGAAAGAAAATGAAAATTTGTTAAAATGGAGATAAAGGTGACGTGAATAGATAATGATGGAAGTGTATTCTCCATCTTTATGACAAATATCTATTTAATTTATATTTAAAATATTAAAAATATTTAATTAAAAAATCTAAATATCAAGTTATATATATTGTGGCTCACAATTATTTTTAATCTCATCCGCAATTCATAACATTCTTAGTTAAATTATATTTCTAATCCTTCATTTTTTTCTCATTAATTTAATTTAATTTTTTATACTTTTAATTATCATTCTTTTGCCCCAACACTTTCTGCACTATCGCAATTTAGCTAATATCTTAAATTAATTTCTCTCAATTCAAAAATCTTTTTAATTCCCTACATATCCAACTATCTTCTTTACTAATATTCATGATTCTTATTTTGTTTATTTTAAAAATTCTAGCACGTGCAAGTTCCGAAATAAAACTATTGTCATCTCAGGAAGTGTTAGGGATGCTACAAAAATAAAATCAAACTTATAATCGTGGATGAATAACAAGAAATAATCCAAAATAAATCCCATACATTGTACTAGCACTACACCAAAATAGGTTTTTAGCGACGTTTGAATGAAAAACGCCACTAAAGAACAAGCATTAGCGACACTTTTTAAAAAAAACCACTAAAGAACGAGCATTAGCGGCGCTTTTTTATAGGTTCACCTTTAGCGGCACTTTTAAAAAAAGGCCACTAATGCTCGATCTTTAGCGGCGTTTTTTAAAAAGTGCCGCAAAAAATTTAACACAACGCCGTAGTTTTGTATTGAGCCTTTAGTGGCTTTAGCGGCGCTTTTTAAAAACGCCGCTAAAGATCGAGTATTAGCGGCGCTTTTTTAAAAACGCCGTTATATGTACACCTTTTGTAACAGTTTGGTTTTGACCCTAGTCGGAATAGTGGTTTTAGGACCACAAATCCGAGTCTAAAAATATTTTAATATTTTTTCTGTGTCTATGATATGAGAATTTGCATCTGTGAAATTTCATTGATTTAATTTGTCTATTTCTGTGCTTAATTATGAAAAAAAATTAAATCGCGTAAAGTGTAAAAGTTGAGTACTAGATGTTAAAGCACCTATTTGACTTGGCTTTTAAAATATGGGTCCTTGCATGTCAAATTTACCACTTATGTTAATGGTGGACAATTATGGACATGTTAGGTAAGTTTTAATGATTTATTACTAAAAGGCATTATGGTCATTAGCCAAGTAAACATATGTTAAATAATTATAACATAAAATGGTATTCATTTTTAGCATTATCTTGGCCGAATGAAGCAAGAAAAAGAGTCAAATTGGGGTTTTGATGTTCGGCTAGCTTAATCCTTGATTAAGGTATGAATTTTCGTCTGTTTTTGATAATTTCTACGTTTCTGTGATCGTTGCTTCGTGTTCTTCAAAGCCCATGTTTGAATTTCTGTTTCTGTTAAAGATTTCATGAAATGCCATTGTTGATATCATGAGTTTTTTGATGTTTTTGGATGAATTATGAAGGCTTGCTAGATGAGTTATATGTTTTGTTCTTGAATTTTTGATGAAATGAGCTATTTGAACTAATTTGTGAAAATGAGGTTTTGAAGGGCTAAAATGCAAAGTGTTCTAAATATGTGTTCATGGATTATTTTTGAATGAAATAGATGATTGAATGGTTGAATTTGGATTTAATTAGATCAAGAACAAAGAAAATAGGATTTAGATCGAGGGAAGTCCAAAGTAGTTGAATAGTCGACTCATTTTCGTCCGAAATCCGAACGAGGTAAGTCAAACTACACTATATGTTAAGTTGATTAAATTCTGTGTTTATAAACTGTTATTTGTATTGGACGGCCTTGAAAGCCTGATAAAAGAACGTTGGTATTGATCTGAATTATCGTGTAAAAACGTGTCTGGGACACAGGCATCGATTTGAAATTTAAGTGTAAGACCATGTCGGGCATCCTATCTGTTTTCGTATAAGACCCTGTCTGGGACAGAGGCATCGATACTGAATTACATGTAAGACTACATCTGGGACGTCAGCATTGTACTTGTCTGTGAATATTTATTCCGTTTTTGGATTGTCCGATGATAAAGTATGAGATATGAAATGTATAATTCATACAGGTATGTTTGTATCATACTAGATTTCTGAATAGAAAATACTATGTTTCTGTGAAATAAGGAAATTTTCTATGAGACGGTTGCGAAATCTGGCTATTTACTATTATTTTTATGTTATAATAGTTGGGAATTTGTATTTGACTTACTAAGCTCTTCGTAGCTTACTCTGTGTGATTTCTATCTGTTTTACAGTTATCGTAGCTACTGAAGGCTCGGGATAGTCGAGGATTGTCTCCACACTATCAAGCTCTTTTGGTACCTTTGAAAGTGTTAATATTGCTAAGTATGGCATGTATAGGCTAGAATGTCTATGTATTAAGTTTTGAATTGTATATATATTATGCCATGTCAATTGGTTAGAAAATGTTAAGTTTTGTGCATAGTTTTGATGCATGTTTGAAATGTGCTATATTCTAATGTGTTTTTGTTATTTTTGAGCATTGAATTGGTTGGAAATGTTGGTATGCTTGTTGCATATTAATGTTTGTAAGATTGGAACCATAATAGGTGGCAAATTGGTTTAAACCAAGCCTGTATTATGCCACACGGCCAGGGAACACGGGCCTGCCTTGTGGCCGTGTGTGAAAGTCAGTAGCTAGCTAAATTTTACACGGTCATGGCACACGACCGTGTCTGTTGGTCGTGTTAAAAAGTCAGTATAGGACCTCTTTTTGGCACGATTGGACCACATGGGCGTGTCTTGTGCCCGTGTGAGTCACACAGCCTAGTCACACGGGCGTATGGCTTGGTCAGTTTTGAAAATATTGATTAAGTTCTGAAATTTCTGAATGGGTTCGTTTTAGTTCCGACCTTCCCTAAATGTACGTTTTAGGTCTCGTAAACCTTCTTAATGGATGAATTGTGGATGGATATTTTTGTATTGATATTATATGATATCTGTGAATCTGTGTTACTCTGAAATGCTCTGTCTGTCCGGCCCTTTCATATTCTGGCAACGGTTACGGAATAGGGGTGTTACATCTTTAGCGGTGTTTTTTAAGAAAACGTCGCTAATGCTTGATCTTTAAAATACTATTATTTAAAATATTTTTGGTATATGACTTATTTTTTTTAATTTATATGTTAAATATTTTCTTATATAATTATAAAAGAGATAGTATTAATTTTAAAATTGAATTAATTATCATTATAGTTTAGGGTTTACGGTATATGGTTAAGGGTTTAATGTTTATGAGTTATGAGTTTAAGGATTATGGTTTAAGAGTGGTTTAAGGGTTGTGATTTAAGGTTTAAGTGTTAAGGGTTAAGGGTTAGGGGTTTATGGTTTATATTTTAAAATTTATAGTTTAGGGTTTAGAGATTATGAGTTTAGGGTTTAGATTAATTAGTGTTTTTTTAATTTATATGATAAATATTTTCTTATATAATTATAAAATAAATAGTATTAATTTTAAAATATTGAATTAATTATCATTATAGTTTAGGGTTTATGATTTAGGGTATATGATTTAGAGTTTAAAGTGTATGAGTTACTATTTTAAGGTTTATGGATTTGGGTTTACAGATTATGGTTTAAGGGTTGGGATTTAAGGCTTAGGGGTTAGGGGTTAAGTGTTAGGTTTACTTAAGGATTAGACTTTATATATATTAAATGGTTTAGGATTTAGGCTTTATATATATTAAATGGTTTAGGATTTAAAGTTTAGTTAAGATTTGTTAAATGATGAAATTTTATACAATTAATTAATACTTTTATATTTAAAAATATTTAATCTAAACCATTTGATATATTTAAATATTAGAATTAAAAAAACATTGATAAATAAATAAAAAAAAGTAACAGATTGATATAGATAGGTAACTATCTATTTTGGATAGAACCAAATTATAACAAATAAAACTGAAATACAAAAACTAAAATTATTCCACACCGAACATCTAGCAAAATAGTTATATTTTAGTTAGGAAGAAATATCTCTAATGAAATGGAGATTAGATCGGAAAAGAATAACATAAAATCATGATTAACGTCTCAATCTTTAATAGAAATTTGATATGTGAGAAATTGATTGCTTACATTGGATAATCCTAACTTAATAATTAATTACAGCTATTCAATTATTTATTTTCTTATTAAAATATACGATATTTATTTTCAGAATACTTAATTTTTTATTTATAAAAACCAATTTATAAAAAATAGTAATAATAAATATTTTATAAAATCACTTAACTAATAATTTTTAATAGACAAAATAAAAAATTTTTAGCATAACAAAACAGAGTCGTTTTATTTAAAGTGAAATGATTTTTTGTGGCGTTTTATTTATAAAAACGCCACAAAAAATCATTCCACGCGCGGTTTTATCCCTAAATTTTTCCCCTTTGAAACGCCTAAATTTTCCCCCTAAAATTGATATCCTCAAAACACCCCCCAATCTCACCCTTTCGTTGCTCTTTTCAATCAAGAAATTGAGATGGCAGTCTTGATTTGGCATCAAATTACTTCAGTCTTGATTTGGTTTCCAGTTATACTCTGAGATAGAAGAGATGGCAGTGAACCAGATGGCGGCATTGAAGGTGGGGTTGTGTCTATTGGGCTTCTGCTATTCGGCTACATAGTGGGCCCACCTCTGTATTGGCATTTCATGGAAGGATTTAGCCTTCAGCCACGCTTCCAACACTTGCCCACCTTGCCTTTGCGATTGCTCTTCTCAGCCTCTTCTTACAATCCCTGAAGGTATTCCCAGATCTGGCTCGATCTCATCTCTTTCTTTCTTGTTTCCATTTCATATATATTGGATTTGATCAGTTTCATAAACCTCAAAATCATGTTGTAGTAGTAAACTATAATCTGAAATGAGTGCTTTATGCACTTCCTGCCCAATTTATTTACACTTGGAGAATGGCGATCCTATGATTTCCCCTCTTTTTTTATTCATCGAATTTTCAGTTAGTTACTGCCTAATTTTAATTTACAATAGATGAGCTTTGCAATATTATGATAACCCATTACTCATTTGTTAATTCTAGGAAGCATTTATTCTTCGTGCGAATTTTCCCCCAAAGGCATACTATTTTTATTTAGCATTTTTATCAATGTTGTTTCTGTTGTCAATTAATAGAACGCCATATCCTTGGCTATGGGGTTTTGCTTGGTAGTTATGCAGCTCAAAACATTGTGACTTCTGATTGTTAATTAAGATCTCAAAATAGAGCACCTCTTGCTGGTACTGGTTTGCTTGTGACATCAAAGAACATGAATGGAAATAGGGCTATTTGTGAATTTTGCCAGTCCTCTAAAATCTCTGAGGTAAGGTCCTGTTGAGCATTTACTTGATTCTCCCTTTTATTAAAATTTATCTTTAAGATAATATTTTGAAATTTTTTGACTTTCCTCATATAAGGAAGTTACCAGAGCTTGTATTCTTATAAATTTCCCAGGCCACTGGAATGATGTTACATTATATCAATGGAAAACCAGTAATAGGAGATTGATCATTTGGCTCAAATGTTATACATGTTCACAACTCGTGTACTGAATGGTATTTTATTGGAAACTTTGAATTGTATAATGTTTAAGTGAAAGGGAAATTATGGGTTTTTGTTGGGGAAGATGGTATTTTCAGTGTAACTTGTTTATATATTATGGTAATGTTTTATTTTGACACAGTTAGCCTTTTCTTTTTGTTGTAGCTTTCTTGCTGCTAGAAATACACTTATATTGTCTTCAAATGCAGGGCACCTCAAGTGTATTTTGTTGGTGACAATGTTAAGAACCTTAAACCAAAACTGGAAAAGGGTACAAAGCTGAAGTGCAGTAGATGTGGACTAAAGGGTGTTGCACTTGGCTGTTATGTGAAGTCTTGCCGCAGAAGCTATCATTTCCCTTGTGCAAAAGAGATTCCAAAATGTCGATGGGACTATGTAATTCTTTAGTCAAGTTTCCAAATGAGAAGTCTAGAAAGGCCCATTCTGCAGCCAAGTTCCCAAATAAGAAGCCTGGAAACTGTCTATCTGCTGATGATAAAGTGCCAACTGAAAGGTAATTAATCAATTAAGATATCTTAGACGTCTTACGCAGGTGTATAACTCCATTGCATGCTTTTTGAGGGACTTAACTACTTTATTTTTCATTTACTTTCTTTTAAGAAGAAAGAAATGGCAAAAAAAGCCAAATTATTTGAAGTTTTCAGTTATGGAATCTTAAACTGGTTATTGAATTGTCTGGAGAGTAAACTGATTGTGGTTCTGCATGCAGTGGCCAGCTGAAATCCAACACTTTTTGAGGCCAGCCAGAGAATAAAAAAGATTGGGTTTTCTGTAGATCTGCTTTGTCTCTTGAGGAAAAGGTTAGATTAGATGAAACCCATTTTTCTGGTGAGTAGTTATCTTTTTTAATAATTATATCTTTGACTTGCGTATGTGTTTTATTGTGTTGAAAGGTAAACTCGTATACTGATGATATTTTTGCAAGTACTGAAATTTCTCGTTAATTGATTCTTTTTGCAAGTACTGAAGCTATCATTTCCCTTGTGCAAAAGAGATTCCAAAATGTCGATGGGACTATGTAATTCTTCAGTCAAGTTTCCAAACGAGAAGTCTAGAAAGGCCCATTCTACAGCCAAGTTCCCAAATAAGAAGCCTGGAAACTTTGTATCTACTGATGATAAAGTGCCAACTGAAAGGTAATTAATCAATTAAGATATCTTAGACGTCTTACGCAGGTGTATAACTCCATTGCATGCTTTTTGAGGGACTTAACTACTTTATTTTTCATTTACTTTCTCTTAAGAAGAAAGAAATGGCAAAAAAAGCCAAATTATTTGAAGTTTTCAGTTATGGAATCTTAAACTGGTTATTGAATTGTCTGGAGAGTAAATTGATTGTGGTTCTGCATGCAGTGGCCAGCTGAAATCCAACACTTTTTGGGGCCAGCCAGAGAATAAAAAAGATTGGGTTTTCTATGGATCTGCTTTGTCTCCTGAGGAAAAGGTTAGATTAGATGAAACCCATTTTTCTGTTGAGTAGTTATCTTTTTTAATAATTATATCTTTGACTTGCGTATGTGTTTTATTATGTTGAAAGGTAAACTCGTATACTGATGATATTTTTGCAAGTACTGAAATTTCTCGTTAATTGATTCTTTTTGGTGTTAAACGTTTCATGATTGATTAAATTAGTCTTGACAACCATGGGTGTTGTGATGGTCCTAAAACTGGTAGACTCAGGGTATTGGATAATGTGAGTCTTACTCTTTTGAGCTCAAGTGTGCTAGTTTTTCAAGTTAGTAATGTTACTTTTGCAAATAATTAACTTCTTTCTCTTGCAGGCACCAAATGTAATATCCCGAATTAGGGCCTAATCGGAATAATGGTTTCGTGACCATAAATCCGAGATAGAAATAATTATTTTATAATTATTTTGAGGTTTATGATATGATTGCATGATTGTGTGAAAATTTCGTGATGAAATTCTATGCCTAAAGTACTTAAATTGAAAGTAGGGACTAAATCGAATAAGTTGCAAAACTTACATTCTAGAAGTTTTTAGTATGAAATTGTTTTGGAATATTAATGAGGAGGTCTTAAATAGCAATTTGACCAATTTTAAGTTCATGGACAAAATTAGGACATGAAAGGAATTTTGGAAAGTTTAGTAGTAAGGGTATTTTGGTCATTTAGTTATTAAAATGAATTAAAAACAAAATTAAAAGCCAATTTTTGTCCATCTTCTTCATTAGGCCGAAATTTCAAGGGTTCTCCATAGCTAGGGTTTGTTTCAAGCTTCCAAGCTCTATAGTAAGTGATTCCAAGCCCCGTTTTTAATGATTTTTACGTTTTTGAGATCCCGGTAACTCGATAAAGCTTATGTTAGCAATAATTTAACCTAGGGTTTATATTTGGAAAAATACCCATAGTAAGTGATCACAATAGCTGTAACAGCCCAATTTTCAGTAGTGTCAGAACAGTGATTTGAGATCACTAAATTCGATGAAGAAGTTAAAAATATTTTTGAATTAGTGAATTTTGTGATTTAAAAGAAATTATTAGGTAAATTGGGTCGAAAACGAGGTATCGAGACCTCGATATTATAAACTGAGCCGTAAATATTTTTATAAATATTTACGGAGTGTCAATAGGATAATATTCAAGTTTCGTTAAGAAATTTTAATGTTTCGATAGTTAATTATGAAAAAGGATTAAATTGCAATAGGGATAAAAGTTTAATTATAGATTAAAGAAAAGTTAAAAGGACCAAATAGGCAATTATGCATTTTTCCAAAGTTGAGGCGGCATAAGTATAAAATCTGAGATTTTTATGTGTTAAAAAATATTATTATATTATAGTAATGATTATGTTTTTATATTATATTATCATTAATATATTATATTATATTATATATATACATAAAACAAAAGAAAGAATAGAAAAAAAGAAAGAAAAGAAACAGAATAGAAGAGACGAAACAGAGAAAGAAACAGAGAGCAAAACGGGCAGAGAAGGAAGGAAAGAAAGAAAGAAAGAAAAAGAAAAAGGGAAATTTAAGGTTTTAAGGTTCCAAGCTCAATTGGTAAGTCAAATTAAGTCTTTTTCTTATAATTTTTGAGTTTTTGGAATCCTAGAGATAAATACTACTTGATTTATGTTGATATTTTGAAAGTTAGTAGATTGTTAGACATGAGTTATGTTGAATTAATTGATGAACTAGAGGTTAAAATGATTGAATTTTAAGTTAGAAGTTAGTAAAAGATTGATTTGTAAAATAAAATATAAGTTTTGAATTGATAGGGATTAAATTGAAAGAATCCCGAAATTAGGGATTTATGGGGAAATTGAAGAATTAAACTGAGTTTATAGTAAGAATTAAGAGAGAATATAGAGTTAGAATGCAAAAATAAAATTAGTATTGATAAGAGATTAAATTAGAATTTGATGTTGCCATAGAAGGAAAAAAATGTTCAGAATGTTATAAAACATAAGAAAAGAGATGAAGTTTAATTTCCGAGCCTTGGGGCAAAATTGTAATTTTCAAAAAGTTAGAGTCGAGGGCTATTTTAATAAATTTGAATATTAAATAAGTTAAATTTGCTATTATAGATCAAGAAGAACGAAATTCGGGAGTAGATCGGAGAAAAGAAAAAGTAAAGGACTAAATTGTAAAGTTTAGTCACATTTTGTATCAAGGTAAGTTTACAGTAAATAAATGCAATATTCTTTTATTTTACATTATTATTGTCAATTTCCAGCATTTATATATTTATGTTATGAAAATATTTAAAGTCGAATTTAAGGTGAAGTGACAGAGGAAAAGTGTTAGAAAGCCCCGGTTGAACCCTAGGAATGTTAGGATATTAGGGTTGACAGGACAGAACAGAAATGAGCCATGTAAGTCCATATTAGAAATATGGCTTTGGAGACATGATTGAGCCATGTAAGTCCATATTATATATGGCATTGGAGACAGGAATAATTCATGTAAGTTCATGTCAAAGACATGGCATTGGCAGGGTATTGATAGACAAGAATGACCCTAGTATCCTTAGTATTCCGAGTGGTTCAACGGGTCAGAATACGAGTTAAATTACAGTGAATTAACAGCAAAGGAAAAGTAGATTATATTTATGAAAACGGAAAGGTCAGGTAAGAAAGAAGGTAAGGGAATAAAGAAGAAGATAGAAATTGAGAAGTAAAGAAATTTATGATGTTAGATGATATTATGCATAATTATCCATTATGTTGAATGTTGTGATTTATTTGCTTGTAAGCTTACTAAGCCTAGTGCTTAATCTCTTTATTTTCTTCTTCTTATAGTACTTATCTAGCCACTTGGGGATCGAAGGAAACGTCGGAGGCCGATCACACTATCAAAGAAATAACTCGGTATAATTAGACGTTTTGTTTTGTGTATGGCATGTATAGAAACTTAGCTACTTTTGGTATAATATGAACAATGAGTGATGTGTAAGTAGTTGATGATGTATGGTTATTAAAATGATTAAGGATGAAGGTGTTTGTTGTTATGAAAGATTAGGTGATAAATTATGCATGGAAATCATGAAAGGATAAAATTTTGCAAAGAAACAGAATTCAGGCAGCACAGTGACGTGAATTTGAAAAATCACCCAAGATAGTATAAAATGAATTAGAGGGTGAATGATATATGGAATTAAAGCTTGTTGAGTCTATTTTCATGGAAAAATAACGGTGTAGAAAAAAGAAATTTATATTTTAAGATATGTGAATTTTAGTAAGATAGGGTCAGAACTGTTTTTGGAGTCCCCTATTCTGAGTTTAGAAAATAATTACAAATTGTACAAAAATGGTTATGAGTTGAAATTTACATGCTTAGATTCCTTAATGAGTCTATTTTCTATAGAAACAAGTAAGAACTTCATATGAAAATCCTATAGCGAGAAAACTTATTTTTAGTGACTAGAGGTCAGGGCAGTCTGGTGGTGACACAGGGGAGACTTTAACTAATAAACTGTACTAATTTGCTGAACCAAAAATTCTAAAAATTTTATGGTGAGTAGATATATGAGTCTAGTTTCAGGGAAAATTTACGGGATTAAATTTCGAGTTCTTTAGCTTAAGTTATAATTAATTTAGTAACTGCTGCGCGATTAGACAGATTTGCTGCGAATAATGAAATAAATTTTCAAACCTAGTTTTTATGCTCCGAACTGGTAAGATAAGCTAAGTAATGCCTCGTGCTCGACTCCAGAAACGGTCTCGGGTAAGGGGTGTTACAGTAGCTCTCACAAATTAATGGAAACTTAAATAAATTAGGCAAAGTTGAAGAAAATATTAATGCAATATGGAATAATAAAAAAATGCTGCCATGCTCCATAACCAATGTTCTTTACAGCAAAGGAGATTACTATAATCAGTGTTGTTTACAATATCATAGCCAACAAATAGTAGTAACATGCAATCAGCAGAAAAAAAGCCCAAAATTCACAACATAATCTATATTGACGAGAAAACGCTGAAAAAGTAATGAAAGTTAAACAAACAAAGAAATTCTAACTATTTGATCTTTGGTTTTTAGAAATAGACAAGTTTTCAACTATTTGTCTAATAATTAACAATATTGTCTAAAGATCAGCAAAAACATTATAAACGAAGAACCTTTTCACTTTGATTTTTAAACAGTATTCTTAAACAAGAAGAGGGATTGCACGTAAAGGTGTTGCCATGTGAACTGCCATCCTATACTTCTCTTCCATATTCATCTCATTCGGGGAAATTTCACCTTCAGGTTTCCAATCAAAATAGTTTATAAGAGATCCTAACATCAAATGCAACATTCGGTTTGCCAAAGGTAATCCTGGACATATCCGTCGTCCAGCTCCGAATGGAATTAGTCCAAAATCCCTACCTTTGACATCAATTTCAGACCCCAGGAATCTATCCGGGATGAAACTATTTGGGTTATCCCAAATGCTTGGATCTCTTCCGATGGCCCATACGTTAATCAACACTTGAGAACCCTTAGGAATTTTGAAACCGCAAAGGTTAGCATCAGAGTCAGCTCGGCGACGGAGTAACAATGGGACAACCGGATGCATTCGGAAGGTTTCTTTGATAATTGCTTACAAATATGGTAAACGGTTAATGTCAGATTCCTCGACTGGATTTCCTTTGCCGATTGCTTCCTCTAATTCTTTCTTGGCTTTAAGTAAAGCTTGCGGATTTCGAAGTAGTTCTGGCATTGCCCACTCTAATGTGCTTGATGTTGTATCGGTTCCAGCGACAAATAAATCCTGTCATTTAACATGGTTAAATAATATAATGCAGCTAAAACATCTTGAAACCCAACTAAGTTAGTAAGTCTCTGATCATGTCAAGATGTCTCCTCCACATCCTCAACATATCGATGCATAAGACAAATGAAACTATAACAGAGGAAGATAAAAAAGATTACCAAAAGATTAGAGGAAGATAAGAATATTACCAAAAGCAAATGTTGGATATGAGTTTTATTAAGCTCCTCGCCTTCAATAATATCGAGAAAAATATCCAAGACATCATTTGATGTAGTTAAATCCCGAGATTTTCTTGATTGCAATCTTTCATCGATCATACTGCCGAAAAGGTTAAGCAACTTGTCGGAATGAACAGTCATCCGACGCTGTACACCTTGTGGATCAAACTTTCGGAGCAAAGGGAAATAATCAGCCAAATTAGGCCTCCCTGCCTCCATCATGATATCACAAACTGTTTCCTTGAATTCTCGAGCAATAGATGAATTTGGGTCAACCAAATCCATTGAGAAAATAGTCTTGGACAACAAATTAATGGTAGCATCAAAGGCAGCTTGGCCTATGTTGACGGCTTCACCTTTAAGGCTACTTTCACCAACATTAACAATCAGTTCCTGAATCTTGTTCCGACGCAGGTATTGACTAGCATCGAGTTTCCTAATAGCGAAAATATGGGTATTACGTACTTTTCGAAGAGTTCTCCAAAGTGGGGACACAGGTATCCATGGCATTCCAAATTCATAGTGTTGGCAGGCTCGAATGCCATCCACAATGGTTCGACTAGAGAATATAAGGTCTTGTTTTGAAAGGATCTCTTTGGCAGTGATTAAGCTGCCAAGTTTGAGACTCATAACGGGCCATGAATCTGGGCAAGCTTAGCCAATGATCTGTGGGGTTTATCCCCAAGATCGAAGAGATTGCCGATGATTGGCTTGGGCCATGGACAAGGTGGGAGCTTGTGTTGGCTTGATTTACATGCATATCTAAATGAATTGAAAGCCTGAATCAGGAGCCAAGTGAAGAGCAGACACAGCAAGGAGCTTGTTAACAAATCCATCTCTCTCACTCTCCCTCTTCCCACTAGTAGATGGTTTAAAATAGGGAGAACTTTTCATTTTTAGACAAAAAGACAAAATTAGGTGGATTTCGGAGGATTTTGGATGATACTTGGACTAAAGTACTCAAAAAATACCAAAAAAAAAATCACCTCAATGGTCCCATTTTCAGAAAAATTACGTGTATAGGTATTTTTACGAAAATGCGATAGCACTAAAAGTGAAAATATTTTTCTTTTTTATGGTAAGCAGTCATTTTTATGGTAAGAGACTATGATCTAACTACTCGATACAACGATCTATTAGATCGTGTCCTTAGGCATCGTGATGCAATCATATCACATCTCAACTGGGTATGTATATTTCTAGGCTTTCACAATTTTGGTTTGTATATTCATAATGATACCATGAGCGCTTTAGGGCGTCCACAAGATATGTTTTCAGATACCGCTATACAATTACAACCCGTCTTTGCTCAATGGATACAAAACACCCATACTTTAGCACCCGGTGCAACAGCTCCTGGTGCAACAGCGAGCACCAGTTTGACCTGGGGAGGCAGTGCGTACATGTGGAAATAAAATTTATAAAATAAATTTTTATACTTAAAGTTTTATTTCTCTTATTTTCTTAAGTGATATGGAAAATGAGATATGAGTAAATATAGATTCATAATTCATTTGTAGCTTGTTTAAGACTTAGGGCCATGAATCTGAGCAAGCTTAGCCAATGATATGTGGGGTTTATCCCCAAGATCGAAGAGATTGCCAATGATTGGCTTCGGCCAAGGACCAGGTGGGAGCTTGCGTTGGCTTGATTTACGTCCATTTCTAAAAGAGTTGAAAGCCTGAAGCAGGAGCCAAGTAAAGAGCAGACATAGCAAGGAGCTTGTCAACAAATCCATCTCTCCCTTATCCGTATCAAAGAACGGTTTCAGTTTTAAAGGGATGTGAATGTTAGTGAACGTTAGTCAAAACACAGGCAGGAGTTCGTACATGAAAACCAATCTATAGTGTTCCACACGTTAACAATGTTGAATTCAAATCCTATATTATATATATATATATCTCCAAAGTAGAATATGTCTCGTCCAGCATTGCTTGAGTGCTAAGGGAAGGCATGCATGAATAGCGGAAGGTTGAATTTAGTAAGTTTTTCTCTTTTGATCTTTAAATTTTATTTATCCACTTTAATTTTGAAACTTAGGATATTTTATCCACATCCAACCCATGAGAAATTAACACTAACATGTATCAGCTAAGTAGAAAAAATCTTTTAATTATTTTGTTTATAATTTTATATTCTTTTTAGGTTTATTTTTTACGCTATACAAATTGTCACTTAATTATTTTTACATTTTTGTTTTAGTCATCTAATTTTTTTTTTAAATTTAGGTACTAAACTTTGTATTCATTTCTATTTTGATCACCGGTCGTTAAATTGATAACGTAAATAATAGCATGAGATTTTTCTAACTGGTATAAGAACACATTTAGTCATCAATACTCACGCATTCTATCAATTTGAAGCTTGTTGTTTGTGATTTTGATGAGAGTGACAAAAATGACCGAACTATATAATGTAGGTGCTTAAATTATAAACTTTTCATTGAGACCCAAATGTTAAATGTAATATACGATTCATTAAAAGTAATTCTGAGCATATTTGACGCACAACTCTAAATAAAATTAACCTAAAGGTAATTAGGTGATGTGGGATAAACGTGATTATTTAATATATATTTATATATAATTCTACAACATAGGTAGCTCTCACAAATTAATGGAAACTTAAATAAATTAGGCAAAGTTGAAGAAAATATCAATGCAATTATGGAATAAAAAAATGCTGTCATGCTCTATAATCAATTTTCTTTACAGCAAAGAAGATTACTATAATCCATGTTGTTTACAATATCATAGCCAATAAAATGTATGAGAATGGGGTGCAAGCAAACCCAAGTTGAAAAAGGGGAAAGACACTCGTACTTGACACCAATCGATAGTTAAAGGTAACGTGCAATCACTGAAACCCAGCAGAAAGAAAGCCCAAAATTCAACCAAATAACTTATCTTAACATCAACCATAATCTATATTGACGAGAAAACACTGAAAAATTAATGAAAGCTAAACAAAAAAAGTAATTCTAACTATTTCATCATTGGTTTTTTGATTAATTATTTATAAAGAAAACGAAAATTTAGTATTTTAACTTTTAGAAACAAACAAGTTTTCGATCATTTGTATAAAAATTAACAATATTGTCCTAAAATCAATACATACATTACAAACGAAGAGTGTTTACACTTTGATTTTTAAACAGTATTCTTAAACAAGAAGAGGGATTGCACGCAAAGGTGTTGCCATGTGAACTGCAATCCCATACTTCTCTTCCATATTCATCTCATTTGGGGAAATTTTAGCTTCTAGCTTCCAATCAAAACAGTTTATAAGTGATCCTAACATCAAATGCAGCATTCGGTTTGCCAGAGGCAATCCAGGGCATATCCGTCGTCCAGCTCCGAATGGAATTAGTGTAAAATCCCTACTTTTGACATCAATTTCAGACCCCAAGAATCTATCCGGGATGAAACTATTTGGGTTATCCCAAATGCTTGGATCTCTTCCGATGACCCATACGTTAACCAACACTTGAGAACCCTTAGGAACTTTGAAACCGCAAAGGTTAGTATCAGAGCCAGCTCGGCGAGGAAGTAATAGTGGGACAGCCGGATGCATTCGGAAGGTTTCTTTGATAATTGCTTGCAAATATGGTAAACAGTTAATGCCAGATTCTTCGACTGGATTTCCTTTGCCGATTGCTTCAACTAATTCTTTCTTGGCTTTCAGTAACGCTTGCGGATTTCGAAGTAGTTCTGGCATTGCCCACTCTAATGTGCTTGATGTTGTATCGGTTCCAGCGGCAAATAAATCCTGTCATTTAACATGGTTAAATAATATAATGCAGCTAAAACATCTTGAAACCCAGCTAAGTTAATAAGTCTCTGATCATGTCTAGATGTCTCCTCCACATTCTCAACATATCGATGCATAAGACAAAAGAAACTATAACAGAGGAAGATAAAAAAGATTACCAAAAGATTAGAGGAAGATAAGAATATTACCAAAAGCAAATGTTGGATATGAGTTTTATTAAGCTCCTCGCCTTCAATAATATCAAGAAGAATATCCAAGACATCATTTGATGTAGTTAAATCCCGAGATTTTCTTGATTGCAATCTTTCATCGATCATACTGCCGAAAAGGTTAAGCAACTTGTCGGAATGAACAATCATCCGACGCCGTACACCTTGTGGATCAAACTTTCGAAGCAAAGGAAATAATCAGCCAAATTAGGCCTCCCTGCCTCCACCATGGCATCACAAACTATTTTCTTGAATTCTTGAGCATTTGATGAATTTGGGTCAACCAAATCCACTGAAAAAATAGTGTTAGACAGCAAATTAATGGTAGTATCAAAAGCATCTTGGCCTATGTTGATGGCTTCACCTTTAAGACAATTTTCGCCAACTTTAGCAATCAGTTCCTGAATCTTGTGCCGACGCAGGTATTCATTGGCATCGAGTTTCATACTAGTGAAAAGATGGATATTACAGACTTTGCGAAGAGTTCTCCAAAGTGGCGACACGGGTATCCATGGCAGTCCATATTCATGATGTTGGCTGGCTCAGACAGCATCCACAATGGTTCGGTTAGAAAATAAGAGATCCTGTTTTTGCGGGATTTCTTTGGCCATTGTTTCCGAAGAAACGACGATGGTGATTAAGCTGCCGAGTTCAAGACTCATAACAGGACCATGAATCTGAGCAAGCGTAGCCAAGGATCTGTGGGGTTTATCCCCAAGATCAAAAAGATTGCCGAAGATTGGCTTCAGCCATGGACCAGGTGGGAGCTTGCTTTTACTTGATTTACGTTCATTTCTAATTGAGTTCAAAGCTTGAAACAGGAACCAAGTCAACAGCAAACATAGGAAGAAAATTGTTATGGAATCCATCACTCACTCTCCCTGACACAGATTAAACTACGGTCTCAGTGTTAAAGCCATGTAATACATTTTTTCTTTTTTGATTGCGACCATGCTTGTGAATTGTGATACATATGGTATATACAGTACAAAAATAATTAAGGGATTCATGTACCATTAGGCCCCTATCTAATATACAGTTATCCTTTAATGAGAAAGAGAAACTCAACCCCTCACGCCTAACATTGAAAGCAATTTATAGCCAAAGAAGATATCTTGGTATTATTGTGAAAGCTTGATAACTTTAATGGTATTGACAATTGACATTGTACTTTATAGGTAACTTTAATTGTATTAGCCGGGCCGATTTGTTCACATTTTTAAAATTTGTTTAACCCTAGCCATTATTGCTTTCCATCACCAATATTCTTTTACATTACTGCTTGTAAAAATAAAAATAAAAAATAAAATTATTTTTAAAATAAATACACAATAAATTTAAATAAATGGTTATTAATGCTCATTTAAATTGGACATTCATTAGTATAGATTCATTCTAGAATTATAAAAAATCATTAAATTTTAAAATAAATGTTAGAAATCAATTAAAAACCATAAAAATTTAGAAAAATAATTTATGAAAAATATTAGAGATTTATGAAATCTTTCATCCAACATATTGCCGAAAAGGTTAAGCAACTTGTCGAAATGAACAGTCATCTGCCGCCGTACACCTTGAGGATCAATCTTTCTAAGCAAAGGGAAATAATCATCCAATTTAGGCTTCCCTGCCTCCACCATGATATCACAAACTGTTTTCTTGAATTCTCGAGCAATAGATGAATTTGGATCAACCAAATCCATTGAAAAGACAGTGTTGGACAACAAATTAATAGTAGTATCAAAAGCAGCTTGGCCTATGTTGATGACTTCACCTTTAAGGCAACTTTCGCCAACATTAGCAATCAGTTCCTAAATCTTGTGTCGACGCAGGTATTGAGTGGCATCGAGTCTCATACTAGCGAAAATATAGGTATTACAGACTTTGCGAAGAGCTCTCCAGAGTAGGGACACAGGTATCCATGTCAGCCCAACGTCATCATGCTGGCTGGCTCAACAGCGTCCACAATGAAAACTCAATAAAATTATTGAAATTAATCGAATCTGTCTATTACGTCTAAATCGGCCCCCTTTTTTCTCACATGAAAACTCAATCTCATTAAAGTTTCCAACAATGAACCAGGACAGAGGTTGATATTGGCCTAAATGCCGAAGCAAATCCCACGATGCAAACCTGGCACTTTCCTCGGGGGCAGCATAGAAATAGTGAGGCGCCAATTGTACCCTATCACTTCATCCAGAACGTCCACATCAATATGAAAACTAGAATAAGTGCGAAGACGAATAGAACAATCTTGTTTCCATCCTAAAGACAACCCTCCACGAGAGCCCATAGCAAACACATCAAACTCGAACACTAAGCCACACCTTCGACGAATTCGCTCTATTCGCCGATCATTAATCTTTGTTTCAATAAGAAAAACAACTTTGGGATTATGAGTTTCAATATATGTTGAAGTCCACAAACAGCCCATGAATTCCTCAGTTTATGGACGTTCCAGCTTAAAAGACCCATAACTATTGATAAAGTCGCTTCATCATTATTTAGAGTCTGTACCAAATCTAAGTCAGTAGAAATAATAGAATGACTTGCCCTTTTATTCCCATCAACCAATTCAAGGGATCGCTCATGCCATCATGCGTCAAACTCATTTGGTCCATAGCATCCTGGGGATCCTCACATCCGCAATATCCTTCTCATTCAAATTTTGTAGTTCGATTTTTGTGTTTAATTTTTGTAAGTTTAAAATATGAGAAAATATTGTGGATTTATTAAATTTATATAGATCTTTATGGGTAAGGGCGAAGCCAGAAAATTTTTTTAGGGGGCGGATGAAATTTTAATTTTTTATAGTTTATATTTTTATAATTTTTAAAGGATTAAATTGAATTTTTATAATTTTAGGGGGGCCAAAGTACAATTTTACCTTTACTAATTTAAAATTTTTAAAAAATTTTAAGAGCCTAAAATGAAATTTTCCATTTTAGGGGGGCCGGGGCCCATGCCAGCCCCCCTGGCTACGCCCCTATTTATGGGAGCATAGGTTGTAACAGCCTAATTTTCAGTGGTATCGGGAATAGAGATTTGAGATCACTAAATCCAACGGGTGAGTTGAAAATTTAATAAATTAATGCCTATGAGTCAAATGTGAATATAAAAGCATTTTTGAATTAGTGAATTTGGTGATTTAAAAGAATTAATTAGGTAAATTGGGTCGAGAATGAGGTATCGAGACCTCGACTTCATAAATCGAGCCATAAATATTTTTAGAAATATTTATGGAGTGTTGGTGAGCTAGTAATAAAATTTAGTCAGAAAATTTTGACGTTTGGGTGGTTAATTAAATAAAAAAGGACTAAATTGAAATGGGTGTAAAAGTTGCTAAAAGGATTAAATAGCTCAATTGTCAAATGAGGAAGGACCTAAAGTGAAAATAAGCCCAAAGGAGATATTTTGGGCGGCAATAGCTGAGACAAATCAGGAAATGGGTGAAATAAGAGCAAAATTGGAAAATTGCCAAAATTGGCTACATAAAAATGGGACTAAATTGGAATATCTAGAATTCTCTTCATTTCTCTTCATATTCATCAGCTGAAAAACAGCGATGGAGGAGGGTTCAAGCTGGTTTTCATACTCTAGCTTCATGTAAGTTTAATTCTTGTTTTCTCCTTGAAATTTTTATGTTTTTGGACTTTTACAATTGGGTCCAACTTACTATTTCATTAGTTTTTGATTCTATGTCTAATTTTTGAAGTTGTTATGGATAAGTGCTGGAAGTATATGATGATTTTGCATGGAATTAGAGTTTTAAATTGTTTATATTCTGATTTTATTGAAATAATTGAATAGAAAGTGAATGTTTGGGACCTAATTGTAAAAGAGTTTGAAGTTAGAGTTTTATGTGAAAATTATGAATTTCAATAGTTATGAAATAACTTATAATGTCTAGAAAAAGTATTAATTGAGAAAATTATCTTAATTGAGGGGTTAATTGAGCAAGGACTGAATTGTATGAATTGTGAAATTTGGGGTAAAATGGAAAGCAACATTTTGCACTAAAACTGTTTTGGGCAGCAGCAGTAGTTTAACTTTGTAAAATCACCAAAAATTTTAGAAATCGAATTAGAGGATGAATAAAATATGAAATTAAAGCTTATTGAGTCTAGTTTCTTATAAAAGAAATTATGTAAGTAATGGAATTGTAAATCATGAGATACAATAACTTTTGTGAGATAAGGTCAGAATGATTTCAGGTTCCCCTGTTCTGAATTTAGAAAATCATAAAAAATTGGATAAAAATAATTATAGGCTTAAATTTATATGTTTAGAATCCTAAATGAGTCTATTTTTAATAGAAACAAACAAGGACATCATTCGAATCTTGTACGAGAAGATAATTATTTTTTAGTGAAGAAGGGTCGGAACTGTCAGACAGCAGAACAGGGGAGACTTCAATGAATAAACTGTATTAATTGGCCCAACCAAAAATTATGAAATTTTTATGGTAAGAAGACATATGAGTCTAGTTTCTGGGAAAATTTATGTACCTTAATTTGGAGTTCTGTAGCTCAAGATAAAAATAATTTAGTAACTATGACACAGATGGACAGCTTGAATATTCACATAAGTAGATAGTGAAAATTATGGATAATGTTACCTACAAGTGTGTTGTTTATACTAAGGATGTGGATGGAGAGGAGGAGGAGGAAAATATACGAAAATATATGAATGACTCGTGTATAAATTGATCACATGCCGATTATAATCGATAAGTGTTGGATTAGAAATGATATAATGTTTTATTTGGAATATTTATTATGAAATTATGATTATCGTTATAATACAAAAATTGAACTTGTGAGCTTATATGGCTAAATTTTAGTGATTATTTGTTAATTTTATGAATTTCATGATGTGTTATTTCATATGTATTGATGATAAAATCGTGAATAATGTAAAAGCACAAAAATTGAATAAATGATCAAATTGAGCATTTCAGTTCAGTGACAAGATGAATTGAAGGAAAAGACCATGGTTGGACCATGGCAACAAGTGATAAGTGATAGCTTCGGCTACACTTATCTGATCAAGGACAAATGAAAGTGATAAGTAATAGCTTCGGCTACACTTATCTGATCAAGGACAAATGAAAGTGATAAGTGATAGCTTCGGCTACACTTATATGATCAATGACAAATGACAAGTGAAAAGTGGTAGCTTTTGTTACCTGATCAGTGAAAAGTGGTAGCTCCGGCTACCTGATCAGTGAAAAATGGTAGCTCTGGCTACCTGATCAGTGAATAGTGGTAGCTTCGGCTACAAGTGACAAGTGACAAGTAATTTCTGTATAAGACCATATCTGGGATATGGCATCGGTGTGATATATGCTACTGTATAAGACCATATCTGGGATATGGCATCAGTGAGATATGTGATTCGTGTAAGACCATAGCTGGGCTATGGCATCGATATATGAATATGTGTAAGACCATAGCTGGGCTATGGCATTATTATGTGAATATGTGTAAGACCATAGCTAGGCTATGGCATCATTATGTGAAGATGTGTAAGACCATAGTTGAACTATGGCATCGAGAAAACGAAGTACTCAATTCCGTAAGGCGTTCACTAATTTGACAAAGTTTGGTAAGTGTTACATGGAATTATGTGATACAAGGAAGTACAAGTTGATAAGATACGAGTATAGAACTTGGTTGATAAATGAATTCATTTGTGATTATATAAATGTTCATCTTGAATGTACTGCCAATATGTATTATTCAAATGTTTTAATGAATAAAATTTCGATATGGAATAAATTGAACACGAGACAAATAATTATGAAATTGAATTCGGAATTCATGAAAATGATGGTTATTGATATATGGAGACATGAGACATTGATATATGAATAAGGAAAATGTTTGATAAATGTGTTTATTCATAATTATAGAATTATATACCTCATGTGTACTATTTGCATAAAGATGATATTTCAAATACTTTGGTTATTTAAGCTTAAATATGAAATAGTATGAAATCAAGATAAGTTGTTATGAAAATATATTTAGATTACAGAGATATAGCTGATATATGTTGTATGATTACATAACGTGAAATTGTGTATATATATGAGAAATTTAATGAGAATTAAGCCCATACACGTTTCTTGTTATTTATATGAAGTGTATGACTAACAAGGGTGATGAAGTTATAAACAAAGAGTTACACGGGTTGAAAACACAAGCGTGTGACTCTCCAAAGTGTGAAAATTTTCTAAGTGTTGCAAAAGTTTCATATGTTTACGGTTTGGTCCCGAACCACCCTGAATGTATGTTTTGGGCCCCGTAAACCCATATAAGGGACGTTAAACATATGTATGAAAGTTTTTAATTTAGAAGAAATTTTATGGCTGATGTTTTTACGTGATTGGTCATATTAAGTTCGGTAATGCCTCGTTCCCTATTCTAGGCTCTAGAGGGTATTACATAGGTATTTTTTTCCTGGACTAATAATTGCTTGAAAATAAAGTCTGTGATTGCTCAAAGTCCAAGGGTGTGATCTTTGTGTATATTATTTCATTACACGTTTTATTTAAACAAAAATTTCAGACAGTGGAAGTTACTAAGATGAAAGAAAATGAAAATTTGTTAAAATGGAGATAAAGGTGACGTGAATAGATAATGATGGAAGTGTATTCTACATCTTTATTTAAAATATTAAAAATATTTAATTAAAAAATCTAAATATCAAGTTATATATATTGTTGCTCACAATTATTTTTAATCTCATAACATTCTTAGTTAAATTATATTTCTAGTCCTTCATTTTTTTTCTCATTAATCTAATTTAATTTTTTATACTTTTAATTTTCATTCTTTTGCCTCAACCCTTTTTGCACTGTCGCAATTTAGCTAATATCTTAAATTAATTTCTCTCAATTCAAAAATCTTTTTAATTCCCTACGTATCCAACTATCTTCTTTACTAATATTCATGATTCTTATTGTATTTATTTTAAAAATTTTAACACGTTCAAGTTCCGAAATAAAACTATTGTCATCTTAGGAAGTATTAGGGATGTTACAAAAATAAAATCAAACTTATAATCGTGGATGAACAACAGAAAATAATCCAAAATAAATCCCACACATTGTACTAGTAAATAATTAATAATGAATGTGAAAATCAATAATTTCTTACTTTCCTACTTGTTAAAACCTTGTATCTCATACAAACATATAATCTCTTTAATATACGTATATTAATTAGGTCCAGAATTATAATTAACAGTTAGGTAGGATAAATGTGATTATTTAAAAGATAGATATATACATATAATTCTACAGTACAGGTAGCTCTCACAAATTAATGGAAACTTAAATAAATTAGGCAAAGTTGAAGAAAATATTAATGCAATATGGAATAATAAAAAAATGCTGCCATGCTTCGTAATCAATGTTCCTTACAGCAAAGGAGATTACTATAATCAGTGTTGTTTACAATATCATAGCCAACAAATAGTAGTAACATGCAATCAGCAGAAAAAAAGCCCAAAATTCACAACATAATCTATATTGACGAGAAAACGCTGAAAAAGTAATGAAAGTTAAACAAACAAAGCAATTCTAACTATTTGATCTTTGGTTTTTAGAAATAGACAAGTTTTCAACTATTTGTCTAATAATTAACAATATTGTCTAAAGATCAGCAAAAACATTATAAACGAAGAACCTTTTCACTTTGATTTTTAAACAGTATTCTTAAACAAGAAGAGGGATTGCACGTAAAGGTGTTGCCATGTGAACTGCAATCCTATACTTCTCTTCCATATTCATCTCATTCGGGGAAATTTCACCTTCAAGTTTCCAATCAAAATAGTTTATAAGAGATCCTAACATCAAATGCAACATTCGGTTTGCCAAAGGTAATCCTGGACATATCCGTCGTCCAGCTCCGAATGGAATTAGTCCAAAATCCCTACCTTTGACATCAATTTCAGACCCCAGGAATCTATCCAGGATGAAACTATTTGGGTTATCCCAAATGCTTGGATCTCTTCCGATGGCCCATACGTTAATCAACACTTGAGAACCCTTAGGAATTTTGAAACCGCAAAGGTTAGCATCAGAGTCAGCTCGGCGAGGGAGTAACAATGGGACAGCCGGATGCATTCGGAAGGTTTCTTTGATAATTGCTTGCAAATATGGTAAACGGTTAATGTCAGATTCCTCGACTGGATTTCCTTTGCCGATTGCTTCATCTAATTCTTTCTTGGCTTTAAGTAAAGCTTGCGGATTTCGAAGTAGTTCTGGCATTGCCCACTCTAATGTGCTTGATGTTGTATCGGTTCCAGCGACAAATAAATCCTGTCATTTAACATGGTTAAATAATATAATGCAGCTAAAACATCTTGAAACCCAACTAAGTTAATAAGTCTCTGATCATGTCAAGATGTCTCCTCCACATCCTCAACATATCGATGTATTAGACAAAAGAAACTATAACAGAAGAAGATAAAAAAGATTGCCAATAGATTAGAGGAAGATAAGAAGATTACCAAAAGCAAGTTTGTGACATGAGTTTTATTAAGCTCCTCGATACCGTCTTCAACAACATTAATAAGAGTATCCATGATATCATTTGATGAAGTAGAATCCTGGGATTTTCTTTATTGCCATCTTTCATCGAACATATGGCCGAAAAGTTTAAGCAACTTGTTGAAATGAAGGGTCATCCGACGCCGTATACCTTGTGGATCCAACTTTGTAAGCAAAGGGAAATAATCAGCCAAATTAGGCTTCCCTATCTCCACCATGATATCACAAACTGTTTCCTTGAATTCTCGAGCAATAGATGAATTTGGGTCAACCAAATCCATTGAGAAAATAGTGTTGGACAACAAATTAATGGTAGTATCAAAGGCAGCTTGGCCTATGTTGACGGCTTCACCTTTAACGCTACTTTCGCCAACATTAGCAATCAGTTCCTGAATCTTGTTCCAACGCAGGTATTGACTAGCATCGAGTTTCCTACTAGCGAAAATATGGGTATTACGTACTTTGCGAAGAGTTCTCCAAAGTGGGGACACAGGTATCCATGGCATTCCAAATTCATAGTGTTGGCAGGCTCGAATGCCAACCACAATGGTTCGACTAGAGAATATAAGGTCTTGTTTTGAAAGGATCTCTTTGGCTGTTGTTTCCGATGAAAGGACGACGGTGATTAAGCTGCCAAGTTTAAGACTCATAACGGGGCCATGAATCTGAGCAAGCTTAGCCAATGATCTGTGGGGTTTATCCCCAAGATCGAAGAGATTGCTGATGATTGGCTTGGGCCATGGACCAGGTGGGAGCTTGTGTTGGCTTGATTTACATCCATATCTAAATGAATTGAAAGCCTGAAGCAGGAGCCAAGTGAAGAGCAGACACAGCAGGGAGCTTGTTAACAAATCCATCTCTCTCACTCTCCCTCTTCCCACTAGTAGATGGTTTAAAATAGGGAGAACTTTTCATTTTTAGACAAAAAGACAAAATTAGGTGGATTTCGGATGATACTTGACTAAAGAACTCAAAAAATACAAAAAAAAAAAATCACCTCAATAGACCCATTTTTAGAAAAATTACGTGAATAGGTATTTTTACGAAAATGCGATAGCGCTAAAAGTGATAATATTTTTCTTTTTTATGGTCGTACATGTGGAAATAAAATTTATAAAATAAATTTTTATACTTAAAGTTTTATTTCTCTTATTTAAGTGATGTAGAAAATGACATATGAGTATATATAGATTTATAATTCATTTGTAACTTGTTTCTGGACAATGTGAGATTACTCTCTTATACCAAGATTTTTCTCATGTTTGGTGTTGTGAAGGTGTGTGTGAGATATTATTAAATAATAATTCAATTTGATTTAATTTTTTTTAATATTATTTAAAATGTCATGTATCAACTCTTAATTAGTTGAAAGAATTTTCTAACAAATATAATAGTATAGGCCATAATAGTTATGAAATTATAGTTTAGATCATTTTTGACCAAAAAATAATTTTAAATATCTAATCAAAAAATATATAATTTAAAGGTTGTTTATTTCAACTTTTATTTTATACAACAATAGCATAAAAATATAATTCCAAATATAATAATACTAATAATAATAAAATCCAAAAAAACATGACTATTAGTTAAAATTATGGGAACATATAATGTTATTTCATTAGTATTTACACAAATACTAAAACTCTAAAGTTGGTTATGAATTAAGTAAAATGAACTCAACAAAAATAAATAAAATTTCAATATAAAAACAAAAATACAACACTCGTATCTTTTTATTTTCAATTTAATATATATTCTAGAATTTTCTTTATATTTCTATAGATAAAACAAATTTGCGTAGCCTTAAATTTTATGTTGTTATTTGTCAAAAAAGATAAAAAAAATTGCAAGTGAAAATAATATTTATAAATATAATTTAATATTTGATTATAAAACGAAAAATAACACAAATACGGTACGAACTTATAAAATTTTCACGATATAAAAATGAAATGAAATAGATATATATATAAAACATAGTGGAGCCTAATCTTATATGTTAGTTAAAAGAGTAAGCAATCTCAGATTGTCTAGAAGTAAGCTGCAAATGGATTATGAGTCCATATATCCTCATATCCCACATCACTTAAGAAAACAATCGAAATGAGACTTTGGATCTATATAGAGACTTGTTTTGTAGGTTTTATTTTCACATTAATAGATGGCACCAAAACATAAAAGAAATTATTGATGTTGTCACTTTTAATGCTGATGTAGTAGAAAATGTTTTCTGTTAGAAATGTTTTTCTGTCAATATGTTGAAAACACGTTCAACTTGAAGTGTTTTTCTAGAATTATTTTTCTGCATTTCACTTGAAAACGTTTCTAATTGGAGGTGTTTTCGTATAAACGACCTATTCACATAATTTTTCCAAAAAATGACCTATTCACATTTTTTTAAAAATTTTTTGACATTTTAATTTGAATACTTTAGTTTGATAATTTAGTTACTCATTTAAACTCAACTATTGTAGTTTCCATTTGAGTGAGTTGAGATTGGTTTACTATAAAATTATGATATTAAAATCAGTATTTTATATTTGTTTAGATACAAACACATTGACGGTGAAAAGATATTGATATTGATTTACTATAGTAAAAATAATGAAAGTTGAATATTAAAAAACACATTATTAATACAACTTAAAATTAACATAAAAGGTACTAAAAAATTTAACTTTTGCTCCACAATTTTAGTAAGAAATGAAAACCCTTGAACCCCAAGTGATGGCTTCATGGTTAAGAGTGTTCATTGTCTCAAGTGTAATCTAATTTCAAGTTACGTTTGTTGTGTTAGTTAATCGAGCTTTGCTCTGATATTATAATTAAAAATAAAAAAAAACACTTGTGCCCTCTTGAAAGGGAACTTTAGAAAAAGGAGGAAAATTCTCTTCCAATTATTTTTTTCAAGAAGAGAGCATAAAATAACTTAAAATGGAAGCAGGTTCAAGAGGTGCTTAATTATAGACAACAAAATAGTTTGTAGATTGATAGAGTATCACTGATAGAGTAGTTGTATATTGGTAGTTGTGGTTTGTTATCCAAGTGGTTAGTCTGTTACTCAGAGCAGTTACTAAGCTCTCTTCTATAAATAATAATCTTGATGTACAGAATAGGTAGGAATGAATTTACAAAAGCAATTCAAGGTTAGTTCATTCATAAAGTGTTTAGTCTAGTTTACCTTCTATCATGGTATCAGTCGCCTAAGATCTTGGTGGTCGTTTCTGCTCCGTGTTCATGGATCCGTTGGTTGATCAGCCTGCTGGTGCTTCGCTTCCTACTTTTACTTCGCACTCTCGCCTGGTCTATAGCTTCCCTCGTCATGAGATTGCTAAGCTGGATGAGTCTAATTTCGTCCAGTGGCAGCATCAAGTCCGACTTATTGTTGATGGCTACGGTCTTCAAGGGTTCTTGGATAGGTCAGTCACCGAACTGCCGAAGGTGGTGACCACAGACGATGGTTGTCTTGCTCCAAATCCAGATGTCGTTTGGTTCACGCAGTAAGATAAGCTGCTTGCCTCGTGGCTTCGGTCCACGGTGAGCTCATCTCTTCTCTCTTATTTCATTTCGACTAAATCTGCTTGTGATATTTAGAGTGCAGTAAGTCACCTCTTCGCCGCAACATCGGTTGAGAAAGTTTCTCAGATCCGTCATGATTTACATGCGGTTCGGAAGGGCGGATCTACCGTCAAAGAATACGTGTCCAAAATCAACACTCTTTGTGCCTTGCTTGCGGCGTCGGGATCGGCCGTTTCAAAGGTGGAGAATGTAGAAGTTCTTCTCGGAGGCTTCACCTCTGATTTTGATTCAGTCTTTATGGTGGTTTCGGCCTCGTCGGAGCCCTTGACCTTTTCAAAATTGGTGGACATTCTCATGGCCTTTGAGCGTCGCCAGTCCCGGGCAGTGCGTGATATGCCGTTGGTTGCACATATGGCTCAGGTTCCTAGTGCAGTGCCTGATTATGATTCGCATGGTGCTCGTGGTAGTCGGATGCAGACTGGGTCACGTGGTGGCCGAGCTTTTCGTTCGCGGGTGCAGTGTCAAATCTGCAATCGGTTTGGGCATGTTGCCCAGCGGTGCTATTATCGCTTTGATCGCAACTATGGTGGACCATCGGAGGCCAGTGCTACTGGTGGTGGTGAACCCATCCGTCTGCGTCCTCCTGCACAATGACTTGAAGGAGGGCAGTGGGTTTGGCAACAGAACCCGATTGCTGGTGATAATGGTCAGCCCAATTGGGCTTCTTACTCTATTGGACCAACTAGTGGGTTTTATGCGCCTGGGCCGTCTGTGTATGACCATGTTAGCAGGCCACCCGTAGCAAAAAGGATGCATCCGGATTTGGGCTTGCATCAAGGGCGTGATTTTTTTGATGGACATGGGCCGACTGGTGCAGGCTGAATATTTAGGCCAGCTGGGCCCAGTGGTCCGTCTTCAGCTCCTCGGGCTCCCTATATGTCTCAACAGTCCCTTGGGTCTCTGGTTGTGCACTGTGTTGATGTTAATGGCTCCGTTTCGAATGCTCCTCTTGAGGCTCCATGGCGTACAAAACCTCATGCTCGAGTTTTTAATGTTGATAATTCTCAGGGTATTGGCTTGCCTCGAATACCGGACTTTCATGCTTTTAATTTTTTCGATCCGTCTCGATACGATTCTAGCTATGGCAGTGTTGACCCGTATGGTACTACGCCTACTAGAACTGCTTCGTGGTACCCAGATTCTGGAGTGTCCAATCATGTTTGTCAGAGTACTACAGACTTGAATGCTTCAACACTGTATTCAGGTACATTTGACCTTTTAATGGGTAATGGGGCTCCTACCAAAATTTTATCTATTGGGGACACGGTTATTTTGCTAATGACAAATTATTACGGTTGTCTAATGTGTTGTGTATTACGAGCATTCGCAAGAATCTTTTATCTGTCTCGCAGTTCGCTCGGGATAACAATGTGTTTTTTGAGTTTCACCCTTCCTATTGTGTCGTTAAAGACATCCAGACGGGGGAAACTTTATTGTGGGGCCAAGTTCATGATGGGCTTTATCAGTTTTCAATTGACTCATCTCTTTCCTCACCACCGGTGTCTGCAGTTCACAATGTTGATTTTCCAACCAGTTTGCCATGTGATGATAAGTTTACTTTGTGGCATAATAGACTTGGTCACCCACCATCCTTATTTGTTAATGATGTTTTGACTAAATGTGGTATTGTTACCAATAAAAAGTCTCTTTCTGATATGTGTATTGCTTGTAAAAAAAGGGAAATCTCATAAACTCCCGTTTTCTCCATCAACTACTGAATATAAGGAGTTGTTTAAGTTAGTTGCTTCTGATCTATGGGGCTCGGCCTCTGTTGCTTGTGACGGACATTTGTACTATGTTTCGTTTGTCGACATGTACAGTCGGTTCACCTGGGTTTATTTGATTAAACGTAAATCACAGGCTGTTGAGTGTTTTTCTCAATTTCAGAAAATGGTCGTCACTCAGTTTGGGAAGCCTATTAAGATCTTCCAGAGTGATTGGGGAGGTGAGTTTCGGGCGTTTGCCTCTATCCTTGCTGATCACGGTATTCTTCATCGACTTTCTTGCCCTCACACTTCTGAACAGAATGGGGTTGCTGAACGTAAGCATCGGCATATCGTGGAAACTGGTCTCACCTTGTTAGCTCAGGCTAATCTACCTATGCAACACTAGGGTTATGCTTTTCGCAGTGTTGTTCATCTTATCAACAGGCTTCCTACCCCGGTTCTTCAAGGACAGTCTCCATATCAGAAACTTTATGGGCGTGCCCCGACTTATGATCATCTTCGGGTTTTTGGCTACTGTTTTTTTCGTATCTCCGCCCTTTTCAGTGTCATAAGCTTGATTTTCACTCTCAACCCTGTACTTTTTTAGGGTATAGCTCTCAACACAAAGGATATTATTGTCTCACTCTAGCAGGATTAGTGATCCTTTCCCGTCATGTGGTGTTTGATGAAAATCGATTCTTGTTCTCCTCTCCTACGGTGCCTGATGCGGCTACTCCATCGACCAGTGTTACATATGTTCCGCTTGTCCGTCCACCCTCCGTTCGTCGTGATTCTTGTTCTATGTCTGAACCCAGTCGCGAGGTTATCACTTAGGAGGTGGTTCGTGCTGAGTCTCTTTCTCCGTCTGATACTGAGTCTACCCATTGTTGTTTACCACCGGATGTTCCTGATGCTTTCCCACTAGTAGTAGGTCCTCCTCTGCTCCTAAGTCCTCTGTAATCTCGTTATCAGGTCCTTGTGGGAATACGCATGCTATGGTTACCCGGTCCAAGGCTGGCATTTTTAAGCCCAAGGTATTGGCGGTTGAAACTGCTGAGTTTGAGCCCTGTTCTGTTAATGAGGCAACTGCTCACCAGAGTGGAAATTAGCTATTCAAGCAGAGTATGATGCGCGCCTGGCTAATTCTACCTGGGAGCTCGTGTCGCTACCTCCTAGACGGAAAGCAATAGGGTGCAAATGGTTGTTCAAGATTAAAAGAAAGCCTGATGGATCTGTTGATCGACGAAAGGCTCGATTGGTTGCTAAAGGTTGTGCTCAGGTACCGGGTGCGATTTTAAGGAAACTTTTAGTCCAGTGGTTAAACTGGCCACTATTCGAGTCATCTTGTCCATTGCAGTATCGAGGGGATGGCCACTTTGTCAAGTCGATGTCAATAATGCATTCTTAAATGGCAATTTGGATACTGAGGTTTTTATGCACCAACCTCCGGGATTTGTTCGGTTTGGGGCAGATGGAAAACCTCTTGTCTGTCGATTGAAAAAGGCTCTGTATGGTCTTCGACAAGCACCTCGAGCGTGGTTTGACAAATTAAAGCAGTTTTTATTGTCTGTGGGCTTCACTGTGTCTCAATCTGATGCGTCGTTATTTGTTCGGTTTGCTTCAGGTACTATGCTATATATTCTAGTTTATGTCGATGATATCATCATTACTGGTAATGCGTCGATAGCTATTACTAGTTTCGTTGACCAGTTACATGCTATGTTCTCACTTAAAGATATGGGGGATCTGCATTACTTTCTTGGGGTTGAGGTTACACGATCTTCCTCCGGTAGTGTTCATTTATGTCAGAGGAAATATATTCGGGATTTGCTTTCTCGAAGCTCGCTTCTTCATGCGAAGCCCGTCCACACTCCTATGATTAGCTCAACTTAGTTGTTTAAAGATAATGGTGACTGCTTGAGTGATCCTACTGAGTACCGGAGTTTGGCTGGTGCTTTACAATATGTGGTACTTACACGTCCTGACATTTCGTATGCTGTGAATCGTATATGTCAGTTCATGCATAGTCTAACAATTACACATCTGGTTGCTTTAAAAAGGATCTTGCGGTATCTATGTGGGACACTTAACTATGGTATTGTTATTCGTTCTTCTTCACGTTTGTCTCTTGTGGGATATGCAAATGCGAATTGGGGGCTCGATTTTGATGATCGTCGCTCTACTTCCGGCTTCTCTGTCTATTTTGGTAATGCTCCAGTCTCTTGGTGTTCCAAGAAACAGCCGGTGGTGTCTCGTTCTATGGCTGAGGTAGAATATCGTGGTCTTGCTATGGCTACTAGTGATGTAACCTGGCTCGTTTCCCTTCTTCGTGAGCTTCAGGTTCCGTCTTCTGATCCACCTACCATCTGGTGTGATAGTTCTAGTGCTGTTGTCGTTGCTGCTAACCCTGTTCTTCATTCTCAATTCAAGCATGTAGAGCTTGACTTATTTCTTGTTCGAGAACAGGTCGCCAGGGGTGATCTTCTGGTTGGCGAAGTTCCTGCTTGTGATCATGTAACGTCCCCTAACCCTATACCGTCACCGGAACAGGGTTACGAGACATTACCAGTCAATACAGTCCAATTTCGATCATTAATTAAAATAAATATTCACACACATCCTAGTTTTAAGATGTCATCCCTTTAATGGGCCCCGCGGTCCAATATGAACAGTAAATTCAATTCGGGACTAATTTAGAATCACTACGAATTTTTAGTAAATTTCAAAATTCATACTACATACCATTGCCAACCATAATTTACTCATTTCATCAATACTTTTACAACATAAATTACTCTCATTAAACATCCTGGGTACATGCCATTATCAATACTCAACATACTTTACCTTAATGAATTCGGGATCGTCTTGGATGTTGATTCAACGTACTACTTTACTTAACCTGCACACGAAAAAAAACCGTACGCTGAGTATGATATACTCAGTGGTATTTCTATAATCCGAACAATTAATAATATAACAAATACTTAAGATCATAATAACAATTACAATTATTCAATTATTTATTCATAGATAAACTTCAACTACTTACCATATAAATTTTATACAAATCATATAATAAACACAATACCATAATTGTTCAATTCTTAACTAAATCCATTATTATTTACTCCATTCTTTCACTTACTACTCGGTATAGCTTTCCTTAATTTACTCACAATTCAATATCATTAAACTATATTCAACTATACACTTATCAATCATATTCCATTTTAATTCATTTCAATAACAGTTAATTTCATTTATATCATATCAACTTACTATCCCTAATAGCTTTCAGTATATACATACGATTCATATATCTCAAATCACATTTCAATTCATCAAGTGGCATCATATATCATCAATTCGAACTCCAATCATTTCATGAACCTTTGATTCATATTTTCAATTTCATATCTAAATTTTCAATTCTCAATTCAATTTCTCGTTTCATTTCAATAGCTTGATCAATCAAATTTATTCGATTTATCTTTCACTTATTTACCCCTATTAACAAACTCAAACTTTGACGGATACACGGATTCCAACCCAAACACACCAGTACGGCACATTCTGCCTAAAACGGTACATAGTACCTGATCAGTATATGACACATAAAGTGCCTAAAACGACACACGAGGTGCCTGATACGACACACGAGGTGCCTGAAATACGACACATAAAGTGCCTGATCGATAAAGCCGGCAAATCCCGTACACTTCCAGATCCTATGGCATGCCAATTATATCCGACTCAGCCCGACTAGTTAATAGGGTATTTCATTCACTTTCTCAATTTAATAATTCTTTCATCAATATACCATTCTGATAATCACATATATTCACCCATTTTCACAATTCATACAATTTCATTCAATTCAACAATATATTTCAATTATTCACATTAATTCATAATTCAATACAATTCAATTCACTTTTCAATATCAAATATTCAAATATCACAATCTCATATATTCATATCAATTTCCTCATATTTCTAATCAATATATTTTTCAATGTAATATTCATTCAATATTCAAATTTCTACATAAATCATATATATTATATAATTCAATCAATATAAATTCCATCAAAATAATTTCAATCAATATAAATTCAATAAATTCATCGCATACCAAAATCAATCCATTCCAATTGTAAAACATCATAATTCTAACACTAACAATTGCCACATATATATAAATATAACAAATAATAACTAAGTTTGGATTATAGAAATACAAACCGTAATTTTCGAGCTAACTCCCGTTGACTTTGTCTTGTCCTTTATTAGCCGAGATTTCTGGTACCATATTGACTACGAAATTAATACAATTCATAATCATTAATACATTACTAATTCATATCTTGAGTTACAGAATTCTAAATTAAGATCCGCTAATTTTTCCTGAAACTAGACTCACAAATCTTCTTACAATAAAATTTTCAGAATTTTTGGTTTAGCCATTAAGTACAGTTTATTCTTTAAATTCACTCATATTTTGCTGTCTGACAGTTTCGTCCCTTCTTCACTAAAAATTAATTATCTCACAGTACAGAACTCGGATAATATTCCCATTGATTTTTCCTGAAAATAGACTCATTAGGGATTCTAAACATATAACTTTAAGCCTATAATTATTTTTCTTCAATTTTTGGTGATTTTCCAAAGTCAGAACAGGGGAACCCGAATTCATTCTGCCTTGTCTCACAAAATTCATTATATCTCATAATTTACAATTCAATTGCTTATATTGTTTCTTCTATAAGAAACTAGAGTCAATAATCTTTAATTCCATATTTTATTCATCCTCTAATTCAATTTTTAAAATTGTTGGTGATTTTTCAAACTTAGACTACTACTGCTGTCCAAAATAGTCTTAGTACAAAATGTTGATTTACTTTAATTTCAATTTAATTCTAACTAAATTCACTTACTTTTCTATCTTAATTCATACTTTATTTCTACTCAATTTTTAACCAAACTTAGACATAATTATCTATTTTCATCATAAAACCATAATTTTGAAATTCTTTCAATTTAGTCCTTAAAGCATAAAACTTATGAATCACTTTACAATTCAATCCTTGTATCATTTTTAACTTGAATTTCTATCAATTTAGCCCTTAATTCATCATTTTATTTAACATGAACAATATCTAGAAATCTAATAACTATCAAAATATCAACTTAATTTCATCAAAACTTTGTTCTAAAACTTCTAAAACATCAAAATTAAGTAAAAATGGCTTGATTGACTTACCTATTAAAGCTTAAAGCTTCAAGCTTCAAACCTTCAATTTTTCCTTTTCTCCCCTTCTTTCTTTCTTTTTCTCCCCTGCTCTCTGTTTCGTTTCATTCTGTTTCTATTTCCTTTCATTTGCTTCTTTAGTTTATATATATAATATAATATAATATAATTAAAACATAAAGTATCTTTATTATATAATAATATAATAATATAATAATATACTAAACATAAAAAAAATCTTAGATTTTCTTCACGATAAACCGCCTCAATTTATACTTTTTGTATAATTGCCCTTTTAGTCCTTTTTATTTTCTTTTAATCTATAATTCAACTTTCACACTTTATTCAATTTACTCTTAATTAAATTAAATTCACTTAATTAAACTCTAATTAACCATTCATTTTACTTCGTAAATATTTTTAATAAATATTTACGAATCCATTTTTCAGAAACAGAGACCCGAAAATACACTTTTTCGGTAACAGTAAAATTCAGGTCATTACAGATCAGGTTGCCGATGTTTTTGCCAAGCCTCTCTCTGTTACCTGTTTTACTCGTTTTCGAACTTTTCTTCGGGTCTTGCCGATGGAGAAGATGGATGCATGATAGAGTATCACTGATAAAGTAGTTGTATATTGGTAGTTGTAGTTTGTTATCCAAGTGGTTAGTCTGTTACTTAGAGCAGTTACTAAGCTCTCTTCAATAAATAACAATCTTGATGTACAGAATAGGTAGGAATGAATTTACAAAAGCAATTCAAGGTTAGTTCATTCTTAAAATGTTTAGTCTAGTTTACCTTCTATCATAGATCAACTAGAGTTCGAAGTAGACAAATTACTTCCTTTGCAAGCCATTGCATCAGCTCCGCCATTGGTTTCTCTAAACATATGCTTTAATGTCCAATTCTGGAAAGAGTGTAGAAGAGCCCCGCAATCATTGATCAAAGTTTGCAACAAATGATAAATAATGCAACAGTTCCTAATAAAACTAACAACAGCAGTTGCATCCACTTCTATCTTAATTTTGAGTAAGTTATTTGATAAAGCAAGACTAAGGGTGGTTTTAGGGCGGCGGTGTAGTGCGTTTAGCTTACTCTTTGTCTCACGCTACAGTATCATTACAGTATCCAATCTTACCGACACCGCTGTTTTTACACTAACCACAGGTAAACGCACCACTCATCCAAACTCACCCTAAGGCCATCTCGTAGAGCTCATAGCTCTGCTTCAATGTTTGAGGCTTTCAGTATGTGCCTGAATGATCTGACCACCCATTCTCTATTGTGATCCCTGATGACCATTCCTGCTCCAGCACGCCCCGAGTTTTGTAAAGCTGAGCCATCAGTATTAATTTTAACAAAGCCAGCCCTGGTTTGTCCCATCTGACGGGAAATACACAAAGAATCCTGTACTCTCTTGATGTTGACCGCCATTGCAAAGTATTCAGCAGCTTTCTCCAAAGCCATGGGAATAACCTATATTGACGAGAAGACGCTTGTAATACCCCTACCCGTATTCATTGCCGGAATAGGGTACGAGGCATTACCGGAGTTTACGAATTAAATTTTTTTTATATTCAATATAGCCCCTTTATAAATATCTAACATTCCCTGCAATATTAAATCGAGACCAATCCATATCAACCAAATCAATTCAACATATTTTCAAGATAAATTCATGCATATTTATAAGATAACGTCATCACATATTTAAAACCAGGTTTGTTAACCATACTAATGGCTAACTTTACATTCATTTCACGTTAACATTTACTTTGTTAGCTTATACATGCCATTGATTTCCAAAATAAAGTTTCTTTATATACCGAAATCCTGAGGTTGACAGTGTGATGTGTCTCCGACCTCCGAGCTCTTAACACTACAAAACAGGGAAAAAGGAAACGGGGTAAGCACTTTGTGCTTAGTAAGCTCATGTAACAAGAATTATACTTACCTAATATTTTCAATACAATATAATAAACATTCATATATCCATTCAATGCATTATTACCCTAACATGCACAAACTCAACATTCAATTTAGTACAATAATTTCCATGTATCAATAATATATATATACACCATGATTGATGTACTCATCAATACCATGATTTTCATTCCCTTATTATTTTTCATATTTATCCCGTTGAATTTATCGGAATTTCGATAGATTTTCAGAGGTACACTTTTAGTGTACAATTCTGGGTCCGTCAACTCATATTCATGTGCGCACATTTCCATTTTAGAGAGCACACTCCCGCGAACCTCAACCTTGCAGCGGGATTACCAGTCCAGGCTAAATCCCCTGCAATATAAACTCATAGAGTATTGTCGGGATTACCAGTCCAGGCTAAATCCCCTACAATGACAATTACTCTAATGAGCTTGGATCTGAATTACTAGTCCAGGCTAAATTCAGACCCTAATTCGGATTACCCGTCCGGGCTAAATCCATTTTACACATATTCTTCGGGAGGGCTATATCAAGATAGGATCACCCGTCCGGGCTAGATCCTTTTTACCGTCAATTCCTTTTCAGAGATCCATCGAATTTTCCTTTCATTCAACCGGGATTTCTTCCCATTTTATCAAATATATCAATGTTTCATTAATTTTCATACAATGAACACTCAAATCATATTCACATCAATAACATACAATCTCAAGCATTTAAGAATATAATTCAAGTTACATGAACTTACATTGATACTTGTTTGTAAACAGTAAAAATCTATTAATCCCGAACTTTTTCCTTTCCTCGATCTAGCTTCGTATTTGAATCTTCTGGATCTAAATAAATAAATTTAGTTATCAATTTAATACATTTCATGTTCATATGCAACATTCTCTATAATTCAACTATTATTTATAGTTCATTCAAAGCTGTCTACTTGAGTCATAGTCACTAAATTATTTATAACTTGAGCTACAGAACTCCAAATTAAGATCCGTTAATTTTCCCTGAAACTAGACTCATATATATTTTTACCATAAAATTTTCAGAATTTTTGGTTTATCCAATAAGTACAGTTTATTATTTAAAGTCACCCATGTTCTGTTGTCTAACAGTTCTGACCCTTCTTCACTAAAAATAAATTATCTCTTTATACAGAATTCAAATGATGTTCTTGTTTGTTTCTATTAAAAATATACTCATTCAGAATTCTATACATATAAATTTAAGTCCCTAATTATTTTTATTCAATTTTTTATAATTTTTCAAATTCAGAACAGGGGAACCCGAATTCATTCTGACCTTGTCTCACAAAATTCATTATATCTCAAAATTTACAAATCCATTGCTTACAATATTTCTTCTATGAGAAACTAGACTCAATAAGCTTTAATTCCATATTTTGTTCATCTTCTAATTCGATTCCTACAATTTTTGGTGATTTTTCAAAGTTAGTCTACTGCTGCTGTCCAAACTGTTTTAGTGCAAGCTGTTTATTACCATTTTTCCCCTAAGCTTTTAATAAATGATAATTTCGTCCCTACTCAATTAGCCTCTCAATTGAGCTGATTTTTCTCAATTAACATTTTATTCTATCACCTTAATCTAGTTTACAACCTTTAGGAATCAGAATTTCAGCAATAGACTTTAATTCCAAACATTTTCACAATTAGGTCCCAAAAATCAATTTCCATTGATTTCATTCTATTTCATCATAAACTTACAGCTTTAATTTCATTCTATTTCATCATAAACTTACAGCTTTAATTTCATTCTATTCCTAATAAAATCATCTCATAAACAAATTAAAGCTTTAATTTCATTCTATTTCATCATAAACTTACAGCACTCAACCATGGTGACTTTAAATTTCATCCATGAAATCAAAAACTAATGAATTTAATAGTAGGATCTAGTTGTAAAAGTCTTAGAAACAAAAAAATTACAAGAAAAAGGCAAGGATTAACTCACTTGGTGCAAAAATTATGAAATACCAGCTTAGAGAACCCTCTTATGGCGTTTTTAGCTGCTGGAATTGAAGAGAAATGAAGAGAAATCTAGATATTTCCTATTTAGTCCTAGTTTTATTTAGTTAATTTTGCAATATTCTAATTTTACCCTTAATTTATCAATTTTTCTGCTGATTTCATACCCTTGCCGTCCAGCCCAAATAAATTTTGGGTCTAATTCCTTTTAAATCCTTTCTCATTAGACTCTTAAGCTATTTAATCACTGTAGCAACTTTTACACCTATTACAATTTAGTCCTTTTCATTTAATTGACTACCCAAACATTAAAATTTCCTAACGAAATTTTAATACCACATTAATAACATTTCATAAATATTTATAAAATTATTTTTGACTCGTTTTTACGAGATAGAGGTCTTGATACCTTGTTTTTACCCGATTTCTTCAATAATTTCTTTTTCTATCTAATCATTAAATTGGTAAAATTTTTCTATCAATATTTTCATACGATTTTCCTATCATATCAATTTTCAAGCAAAAATATTGAAATAAATTTCTCTTTAAATTGGATCTATGGTTACGAAACCATTGTTTTGATAATTTTGAATTTAGGCCATTACAACGCTGAACAAATGATGAAAGCTAAACAAACATGGCAATGTAACTTGAAACATCCAAAAAAAAAAGAGTGAAATTGAGGAGACAAAGAACCAACCTTATCCATGAAAAATGGGCCAACCCATTTGAGGAAAACAGCAGCTAACAATCTTAATAATAAAGTTCCCAATTGAGCCAATACTAAATAGATCTTCTTCATATAGAATAACGGGCTGGCTCCCTCTGCTTCATATTCATCAAATAATCTCAGCCTCAAGTTTACAATTTTGCCATTAACATCACCATTGTCACTCTCAACTTTCAGTTACAGCTGTGTCACCTCCACTACTCCATCATTATTACCATTACCATCATCGTAAAAAGTCATTGAATTTCAGAAGAACCTTAAGTTCCCGAGAAAATTAAGTGAAATATGTAAGAAAAGGGTGGTAGATGAGAATGTGAATGAGACAAGAACATGAATCTAATGCTGGTGAAATTGGCCAAACTATATTACTGTGATATTTTTGGTTGAAGTGCATGCAGCTTGTAAACATGCTGCAGCACATATGCTTGTTGTAACAGCAAGATTTTTGTTTAGTTACATTGTAATTAAACTTAATTTAAAATGAACAAGCTGATGACAGCTTGATATGTTTAGGTGTTGAATTACTAGTTTCAGGTGGCTTATTTATGTGTACAAGCAATGTTTATCAAGTTACTAGGCTACTTAGCAGTAGTCGGTAGTAGGTAGTATTCAGTGATGCATTTGGCTATAAATGTATTGTTTTTCTTATTGAAAAAAATAACCAAAATGAGCTATCAGCCATAAGCTCACTTGCTGCACATTTGTGAGCAAGAAAAAATATTTCTTGTATCTTGCTTCCTTGTCTTGTGTCTTGTTTTTTCTTCCTTTGCTCCTGCAAAAACTTCAACAATTGGTATAAGAGCTTTTATGATCTTTGAAGGGTTATTTTCTTGGAAAGGCCAGGCTCTACAAACTATATGTTTTTTTTATTAATTTCTGTTTTATCTGCTTGATAAAAAGAAAGAAGTTGCCAGAGGATGTCATTAAGGACTGCTCATAGAGAAGGCAGCAACAATTCAACCCTACAAGATTCTCTGTAACAACCTGATAGTCACGGGTAATCGAAAAATATATTTTCGAGTCTCCGCTTTCGTAAAATGAAAATATTTACGAAATTAGTTGTGTAGTTAATTAGGACAAGGGTTAAGGGTGTTAGATTCCTAAACAAGATTAGGATAAGCTGAAGAATGAGGAGTTTCAAGGAAAGTATGCAAGTTGTCCAAAGTGTAAGTGGCGAGCTTGAAAGCAAGATGTGTGAGCTCAGCAAGATGTGCGAGCTCAGCAAAAGGTGTGAGCCCTATAAAGTTGCAAGTCTGTTGAAGACAGTAAGCCAAAAGTGCGAGCCAGTCAAAGTGCAAGCCTATCTAAGAGCTCAGCAGAATACGAGCAAGTTTAAATACAAGCCCGAATAGGTGCAAGCCGAAGTGGCAAACGGTCTAAATGCAAGCCCAAGTGGATGCAAGTCGAAGTGACGGACAGTCTAAATACAAGTCGAGTGGGTGCAAGCCAAAATGACAGACTGAAGGCAATCAAACTATACTCACGAACTGTATGTGCAAGAAGAAACATGACTATAATAAATAAGGGAACAAGGCAAGATGTGTTTGAAGGCAAGTTGTCTATCAAGGCTGTAAAGGAGGAGAACACTCCATTTCATGAACAAATCGTTGGCACAAAAGACTGAGATAGTCAAGTATTTGAGTCAGATTTGGTTGAGAATGAGGCCAAGGTTGAACATGAAGTGCTTAAGCAGGGTCAGCTTGAAACAAAGCATTTTGTGACTGCCAAGCTTAAAAGTTGTTGCAAGATTGGTATTCGTAGCATGGAGTCTAAGAAGGAGTGTTGAAAATTGGCCAACCATGATGCTGTGATATTTTTGGTTGAAGTGCATGCAGTTTGTAAACATGCTGCAACACGTATGCTTGTTGTAGCAACAATGTTTTTGTTTAGTTACATTGTAATTAAACTTAGTTGAAAATGAACAAGTTGATGACAACTTGATATGTTTAGGTGTTAAATAACTAGTTTTAGGTGGTTTGTTTATGTGTACAAGTAATGTTTATCAAGTTATTAGGCTACTTAGTGGTAGTAGGAAGTATTTAATGATGCTTTTGGCTATAAATGTATTGTTTTTCTTATTGAAAAAAGAAGCAAAATAAGTTATCATGTAATAGTCTAAATCTTCAGTGGTGTCGAAACAGTGATTCGAGATCACTAAATTCGAAAAATGAATAGAAAATATTAATAATTTAGTAAATATAAGTTAAGTGTGAAGTTAGGAAAATTTTTAAAATAGCGAATAGTGTACTAGAAATAAAAATTAAATTAGAATCGAAAACGAGATATCAAGAGTTTGAAAATTTCTAAAACGAGCCATAAATATTTTTATAAATATTTATTGAGTGTTAATAAGTTAGTATTAAAGTTTCATCAAGAAATTTTAAAGTTTCGATAGTTAATTGAATAAATAGGATTAAATTGTAACAAATGTAAAATTATGGGAAATGATTAAATAGCTTAAATGATAAAAGAAAGAGGGTTTAAAAGGCAAATAGACCCAAGGTCTATTTGGGCTGGACGGCAAGAGGCATGAAATCAGCAGGAAAATTGATGAATTAAGGGCAAAATTGGAATATTGCAAAATTTACTTAATAAACCTAGGACTAAAGTGGAATTATCTAGATTTCTCATTATTTTTCTGCATTCTCATCAGCAAAAACACCATAGAAGGGTTTTCTTAAGCTTTTTTTTCATATTTTTACTGCAAGTAAGTTCAATTCTTGATTATTTCTTGAAATTTTTGTGTTTTTATGACTTTTACAACTAGGTCCACTTGTTGAATTCATTAGTTTTTGATTCTATGAAAGAAATTGGAAGTTGTTATGAATATGTGTTGGGAGTATATGATGATTTAGCATGGAATTAGAGTTTTAAATTGCTTATATGCTGATTTTATTGAAAGAATTGAATAGAAAGTGAATGTTTGGGACCTAATGGTGAAAGAGTTTGAAGTTAGGGTTTTATGTGGAAATTATGAATTTAAATAATTGTGAAATAACTTATAATGTCTAGGTAAATCATTAATTGGGAAAAAATTAGCTTCATTGAGGGATTAATTGAACAAGGACTGAATTGTATGAACAGTGAAATTTGGGGCAAAAACCGAAATCAACATTTGCACTAAAACAGTTTTGGACAGCAGCAGTAGTCTAACTTTTAAAAATCACCATAAATTTTAGAAATCGAATTAGAAGATGAACAAAATATGAAATTAAAGCTTATTGAGTCTAGTTTCTCATAGAAGAAACGGTGTAAGTAACGGAATTGTAGATCATGAGATATAATAGATTTTTTGAGACAATGTCAGAATGATTTTGGGTTCCCCTGTTCTGAATTTGGAAAATCATCAAAAATTGGAGAAACATAATTAGGGGCTTAAATTTATATTTTTAAAATCCTTAATGAGTCTATTTTCAATAGAAATAAACATGGACATCATCCAAATTCTGTATGAAGAGATAATTAATTTTTAGTGAAGAAGGGTCGGAATTGTCAGACAGCAGAACAGGGGTGACTTTAAAGAATAAACTGTACTTATTGGCTAAACCAAAAATTCTAAAACTTTTATGATAAGAAGATATATGAGTTTAGTTTCAGGGAAAATTAGATGATCCTAATTTGGAGTTTTGTAGCTAAAGATAAAAATAATTTAGTGACTATGGCACCGATGGACAGTATTGAAATATACATAAGTAAACAATTAAATTATAGATAATATTACTTATAAGCGGGTTGAAGAAGAAGTCAATACTGATAAGTGAATGATTTTACAATGATAGATCGAGAACCCGAAGCAAGTCGAGGAAAAGAAAAAGTAGCTGATTAGTCCCTGAACTTTCACAAATTTTACAAATCGACCCAGGTAAGTTCATATGGTTGAAGTTTAATGATTATACATAAATTTTATGAATTATATAATGTATGTTGAAATATATTTATTGATGAATAGAGAATAAAATAACGACCCAAAAATTAAATAAATGATCCAATTGAGCGGAACGTCGGATTTGAGTACTTCTGATCAGTGACAAGTGATAAGTGGTAGCCTCAGCTACACTTATCTGATCAGTGATAAGTGACAAGTGATAAGTGGTAGCTTTAGCTACACTTATCTGATCAGTGACAAGTGATAAATGTGATCAGTGTAAGACCGTGGCAGGACTATGACTTCAAAAAGTGATAAGTGATCATACGCAAGACCATAGTTATACTATGGCAAAGTGAAAGTGAAGTACTCAATTTTCCGTAACCGTTCCCTAATTTGGTTGAAGAATGATATGTGACAAACGGGCCCAAAAGAATTAAAGGAAATGGATGAGTGGTAGTAAGTTTATACAAGGGAACTCACCAATGACTGTGGTTGACAGGTGAACTTAATAGTTGTGTATATTGTATAAGTGTATAAATATTTGGTAAGATTTATGTCTTATGCCTATGAACTTACTAAGCTTCTATAAGCTTACTTGAATGTATTCAATGTCTCTTGTAGATTGACGTGGAAAAATACGGAGGATCGGATCAACACAGAGGATCACACTATCCAGATTATCTCCGGTAGCTTTTGTAAATTTCCTTTTTGATTTATATGGCATGTATAAGGTTTGATAATTATATAAATACTAAGACTTGTTTAATGAATATACATTAAAGTAAAGAATAATGAATATGTTAAATAGTATAATTATAATAGTAATATAATTTGGTATCAAATTGATTGAAATGAATTGGTTGGTTGGATTGGTCTCGGTTTTAAAATTTGCAGGGAATGTTAGATATTTATAAAGGGGTTATATTAAGCAAAAAAAAAACTTTGGGATTTTGCGAAAAATTCCCTATGGTTCGATTTAATTCTGGTTTGGTCTCGAAGTATATTTTGGGCTTTGGAGGCTATCTAAAGGACGCCATGACATGTTTTAGTAAATGAATAGTATTTAACTCGTATTAATGGAAAATTAATTTGATAAACTCCGGTAATGCCTCCTACCCTATTCCGGCGACGAATACGGGTAAGGGGTCTTACATTTAGTGGTATCAAAGCCTGATTTAGTGTGTTCTTGGAATATGTGTTACGTGTAGAGTGTTTAGAAATACATGCCATATAAATCTGTGATAGTGTGATGTATATGATCCGATCTAATCTTTGTCATTTTTATAGATACTCTCCAATTATAAAGATGTCAGATAGACCTGAACGCACCGAACAGGAGGAAGCTAACAGTAGAGTACAGACTTCTGAACAAGGAACTAGTAGTGATATTCCAATTTCTATGATGCGAGAACGAGAACTTAAAAATATGATTTATGGAGTTATGAATCAATGGTATAAGGAGATGGTACGAGAAAGAAGTCAGACTCAACCACCTCCTCCCCCTACTACACCACTTGTGGTACCTCCGGTTGCTCTTCCACCTCCTTCAATAATTGAAACTAGTAAACGTTCTCCGATTGAAAAGCTTAGGAAGTTTGGAGCTGAGGAATTTCGAGGGAGATCAGATGATGACCCTGTAAAAGCTAAGTATTGGCTACAGAGTTTGGTAAGAATTTTTAAACAGATGGCTTGTTCTCCGGAGGATTATCTACGATGTGCTGTCTCATTGTTAAAAGAAGAAGCATATAACTGATGGGAAACTGTGGAAGCTGTAGTACCTGCAGAGAAGCTTACTTGGGAATTTTTCCAGAACGAGTTTAAAAAGAAATATGTGGGGAAAAGATATCTAGACAAGAAAAAGAGAGAATTTCTTGATTTACGGTAGGGAAATAAGTCAGTGGCTGAATACGAAAGAGAATTTTTCTATCTCAGCAAATATGCTCGAGACATTGTACCTACTAAAGAAAAAATGTGTATCAGATTTGAAGAAGGGTTAAATGATGAGATTAGAATGATGATTGGGGTTAATGAAATACGAGAGTTCGTTGTTCTGTCAGACCGTGCTCAAAAGCTTTAAGAAGTATATAACAGAAAAATACAGCGAGATTGGAAAAATAAAGAGTCATTTAAAAGAGGTGCTTCTAAGTCATTTTTAGATTTGCCGGTGAAGAAATCTAGAGAAGAAATTAGTCGAACTACATCAATGCTGGGAAGATTGGGTAGAGGTGGATCAAGACAATCTGATTTCAGGGTATTTGATAGACCTGCAGCAAGTGTGAGCAGTGTTCAGAATACTCCACAGCCTAAGTGTCAATATTGTGGAAGACATCATTTCGGTGAATGCAGTACTAAGATAGGGGCTTGTTATAAATGTGGGGCTACTGATCATCTTATTCGAGATTGTCCCCAGCTGCAAAAAGATAAAGTGGATCAGAAAGAGATATAGAGAACCACTCCTCAAAGAAGTAGACGTTCAGGCCAAAGCAGTGCTATAGGGGCTACCCGTTCGGGTATGAGAGAACCAGTTAGTCAATCAGAGAATAGAGCACCAGCACGTACCTATGCCATTCGAGCAAGGGAAGAGGCTACGACTCCTAATGTAATTGCTGGTATTTTCTATCTTTATGATGTTACTGTTTATGCATTAATAGACCCTGGGTCTACTCATTCATATATTTGCACTATGCTAGCATCTGAAAAGAAATTATCTGTTGAGTCCACTAATTATGATATACAAGTCACTAATCCATTAGGTCAAAGTGTGATGGTTAATTTAATATGTCGTAATTGTCCACTGAAAGTGAAAGGTTGTAAATTCCCTGCTGATTTGATGTTGTTACCCTTTCGGGAATTTGATATTATTCTGGGGATGGATTGACTAACAAAACATGACGCTGTAGTGAACTTTCGGGAGAAACGGATTGATTTGAAAAAGCAGGCAGGAGAAATGATTTCGGTTGAGTTTGGAAATATGAAAGATAATGTCCGAATTATTTCAGCCTTTTCAGCTCAGAAGCTAATACAGAAGGGTAATGAAGTATATTTAGCTTATATTCTTGATACTCGGGATTTTGAATCAAAGTTGAAACAGTTGTCAGTTATTAATGAATTTGCTGATGTGTTTCCTGAGGAATTGCCGGGTTTACCGCCAGATCGTAAAGTTGAGTTTGTGATTGATGTGATCCCGGGAACAACTCCAATATCCATAACACCATACAGAATGGAACCGACGAAATTAAAAGAGTTTAAGACTCAGTTGCAAGAATTGTTAGATAAATAGTTTATTAGACCGAGTACATCTCCTTGGGGTGCACCTATTTTGTTTGTGAAAAAGAAAGATGGTTCGTTGAGATTGTGTATAGATTACAGACAGTTAAATAAGGTTACAATCAAGAACAAATATCCTTTGCCCCGCATTGATGATTTGTTCGATCAATTGAAAGGTGCTGTTGTGTTTTCAAAAATAGATCTTCGATCTGGGTATTATCAGCTGAAAGTTAAAGAATGTGACGTGCCAAAAACTGCCTTCAGAACTCGGTATAATCATTACGAGTTTCTGGTAATGCCATTTGGTTTAACTAATGCTCCTGCTGCATTTATGGACTTGATGAATCGAATTTTTCAACCTTATTTGGATAGATTCGTGGTTGTATTTATTGATGATATACTGATCTATTCGAAGACCGAACTTGATCATGCACAACACTTGAGAAGTGTGTTACAGACCTTGAGAGAGAAGCAGTTGTATGCAAAGTTCAGCAAGTGTGAATTTTGGCTACATGAGGTTGGATTTCTGGGTCATATTGTTTCAGCTAAAGAAATTCGAGTAGATCCAAGTAAAGTGTCAGCAGTGGTGAATTGGAAAACTCCAAAGAACGTAACAGAAGTGCGGAGTTTCCTAGGATTAGCGGGATACTACCGCCGATTTGTTAAAAATTTTTCAATGATTGTCTTGCCGATAACTCGACTACTTCAGAAGAATGTTGAATTTGTATGGTCTGAAGAGTGCCAACAAAGTTTTGACTAGTTGAAGAAGATGTTGACAGAAGCTCCAATGTTAACTCAGCCAGAATCAGATATACCATATGTTGTGTATAGTGATGCATCTTTAAATGGTTTGGGTTGTGTTTTAATGCAATCAGGGAAAGTAGTGGCATATGCTTCTCGACAATTAAAACCGCACGAAAAAAATTACCCTACCCATGATTTGGAGTTGGCCACCATTGTGTTTGCTTTAAAAATCTAGAGACATTATTTATATGGGGAAAAATGTTATGTGTATACCGATCACAAAAGTCTAAAATATTTGATGACACAGAAAGAGCTGAACTTGAGACAGAGACGATGGCTCGAACTATTGAAAGATTATGATCTTGTTATTGATTATCACCCGGGGAAAGCTCATGTGGTCACTGATGCACTTAGCCGAAAATCATCATTGTTTGCACTTCGAGTAATGAATGTTCATTTGTCTGTTAATGAAGATGGTTCAGTATTAACAGAATTGAAAGCAAAAGCTACATTCCTTCAACGGATCCGTGAATTACAGAGTGATGATCCGAAACTAGTACTGAAACGACAAACGGTTCAGGATAATTTGAGTTCAGAATATAGCGTTGATGATGGTGGTATGTTGCGTTATCGTAATAGAATTTTTGTTCCGAATAATTCAGAATTGAAAAATGATATTCTTGCTGAAGCTCATAATAGTAAGTATTCTATTCGTCCGAGTACTACAAAAATGTATTGCGATTTAAAAAGAATGTACTGGTGGCCTGGTATGAAACGAGAGATTTGTGAATTTGTTGCAAAATTTCTAATCTGTCAGCAAGTGAAAACAGAGCATCAAGTACCAACGAGTTTATTACAACCTATTATGATTCCTGAATGGAAGTGGGAACACATTACGATGGATTTTGTATCAGGATTGCCTGTGACTCCAAAAAAGAAAGATTCAATATGGGTTATCGTTGATAGATTGACAAAGTCAACACATTTTATTCCAGTCAGATCAAATTTTTCATTGGAGAAGTTAGCAGAATTGTATATTTCTAAGATTGTGAGATTACATGGAGTTCCAGTATCTATTATTTCGGATCGGGATCCGAGATTTACTTCGAGATTTTGGAGTAAATTACAGGAGGCTTTGGGCACTAAATTAAATTTCAGCACAGCTTTTCATCCTCACAAACGGGCAGTCAGAGCGAGTGATTCAGATTTTAGAAGATATGTTAAGGTGTTGTGTATTTGAGTTTGGCGGCAGCTGGGAAAGGTATTTACCTTTAGTCGAATTTGCTTATAATAATAGTTATCAAACTAGTATTAAAATGGCACCATTTGAAGCTCTGTATGGGAGAAAGTGTAGAACTCCATTATATTGGTCTGAATTAAGTGAACGGAAACTAATGGGAGTGGACTTGATTCGGGAAACCGAAGAAAAAGTTCGTATTATTCGAGATTGTTTAAAAGCTGCCTCCGATCGGCAAAAATCATATGCAGATTTAAAGAGAAGAGATATAGAGTTTAATGTGGGTGATCGTGTATTCTTGAAAGTGTCACCGTGGAAGAAAGTTTTGCGGTTCGGTAGAAAAGGAAAACTCAGCCCACGATTTATCGGGCCGTATGAAATCATTGAAAGAATCGGTCCTGTAGCTTATAGATTGGCTTTGCCCCCGGAGCTTGAAAGGATTAATAACGTGTTTCATGTGTCTATGTTGAGACGGTACAGATCAGATCCATCACATGTAATTCCTCATACAGAAATAGAGCTCCAACCTGACATGACTTATTCAGAAGAACCGGTGAAAATTCTAGCTTGGGAAATTAAAGAGTTAAGGAACAAACGGGTACCGTTAGTAAAAGTGTTGTAGCATCGACATGGTGTGGAGGAGGCAACCTGGGAAACAGAGGAATCAATGAAATCACAATATCCGAACCTATTTTCAGGTAACAAATTTCGAGGACGAAATTTCTTAAGAGGGGGAGAATTGTAATAACCTAAATTTTCAGTGATGTCAGAACAGTGATTCGAGATCACTAAATCTAAAAGATGAGTAGAAAATATTAATAATTTAGTGAATATAAGTTAAGTGTGAAGTTAGGAAAATTTTTGAAATAGCGAATAGTGTACTAGAAATAAAAATTAAATTAGAATCGGAAACGAGATATCAAGAGTTTGAAAATTTTTAAAACGAGCCATAAATATTTTTATAAATATTTATGGAGTGTTAATAAGTTAGTATTAAAGTTTCATCAAGAAATTTTAAAGTTTCGATAGTTAATTGAATAAAAAGGATTAAATTGTAACAAATGTAAAATTATGGAAAATTATTAAATAGCTTAAATGATAAAAGAAAAAGGGTTTAAAAGGTAAATAGACCCAAGGTCTAATTGGGCTGGACGGCAAGAGGCATGAAATCAGCAGGAAAATTGATGAATTAAGGGCAAAATTGAAATATTGCAAAATTTACTTAATAAACCTAGGACTAAAGTGGAATTATCTAGATTTCTCATTATTTTCTGCATTCTCATCAGCAAAAACACCATAGAAGGGTTTTCTTAAGCTGGTTTTTCATATTTTTACTGCAAGTAAGTTCAATTCTTGATTATTTCTTGAAATTTTTATGTTTTTATGACTTTTACAACTAGGTCCACTTGTTGAATTCATTAGTTTTTGATTCTATGAAAGAAATTGGAAGTTGTTATGAATATGTGTTGGGAGTATATGATGATTTAGCATGGAATTAGAGTTTTAAATTGTTTATATGCTAATTTTATTGAAAGAATTGAATAGAAAGTGAATGTTTGGGACCTAATGGTGAAAGAGTTTGAAGTTAGGGTTTTATGTGGAAATTATGAATTTAAATAATTGTGAAATAACTTATAATGTCTAGGTAAAGCATTAATTAGGAAAAAATTAGCTTCATTGAGGGATTAATTGAACAAGGACTGAATTGTATGAACAGTGAAATTTGGGGCAAAAACCGAAATCAACATTTGCACTAAAACAGTTTTGGACAGCAGCAGTAGTCTAACTTTGAAAAATCACCATAAATTTTAGAAATCGAATTAGAAGATGAACAAAATATAAATTAAAGCTTATTGAGTCTAGTTTCTCATAGAAGAAACGGTGTAAGCAACGGAATTGTAGATCATGAGATATAATAGATTTTTTGAGACAATGTCAGAATGATTTTGGGTTCCCCTGTTCTGACTTTGGAAAATCATCAAAAATTGGAGAAACATAATTAGGGGCTTAAATTTATATTTTTAAAATCCTTAATGAGTCTATTTTCAATAGAAATAAACATGGACATCATCCAAATTCTGTATGAAGAGATAATTAATTTTTAGTGAAGAAGGGTCGGAATTTTCAGACAGCAGAAAAGGGGTGACTTTAAAGAATAAACTGTACTTATTGAATAAACCAAAAATTCTAAAAATTTTATGATAAGAAGATATATGAGTCTAGTTTCAGATAAAATTAGCGGATCCTAATCTGGAGCTCTGTAGCTAAAGATAAAAATAATTTAGTGACTATGACACCGATGGACAGTATTGGAATATACATAAGTAAACAATTAAATTATAGATAATATTACTTATAAGCGGGTTGAAGGTGAAGTCAATACTGATAAGTGAATGATTTTACAATGATAGATTGAGAACCCGAAGCAAGTCGAGGAAAAGAAAAAGTAGCTGATTAGTCCCTGAACTTTCACAAATTTTACAAATCGACCCAGGTAAGTTCATATGGTTGAAGTTTAATGATTATATGTAAATTTTATGAATTATATAATGTATGATGAAATATATTTATTGATGAATAAAGAATAAAATAACGACCCGAAAATCAAATAAATGATCAAATTGAGGGGAACGTCGGATTTGAGTACTTCTGATCAGTGACAAGTGATAAGTGGTAGCCTCAGCTACACTTATCTGATAAGTGATAAGTGATAAGTGATAAGTGGTAGCTTTAGCTACACTTATCTGATCAGTGACAAGTGATAAATGTGATCAGTGTAAGACCGTGGCAGGACTATGACTTCAAAAAGTGATAAGTGATCATACGCAAGACCATAGTTATACTATGGCAAAGTGAAAGTGAAGTACTCAATTTTCCGTAACCGTTCCTTAATTTGGTTGAAGAATGATATGTGACAAACGGGCCCAAAAGAATTAAAGGAAATGGATGAGTGGTAGTAAGTTTATACAAGGGAACTCACCAATGACTGTGGTTGACAGGTGAACTTAATAGTTGTGTATATTGTATAAGTGTATAAATATTTGGTAAGATTTATGTTTTATGCCTATGAACTTACTAAGCTTCTATAAGCTTACTTGAATGTATTCAATGTCTTTTGTAGATTGACGTGGAAAAATACGGAGGATCGGATCAACACAGAGGATCACACTATCCAGATTATCTCCGGTACCTTTTGTAAATTTCCTTTTTGATTTATATGGCATGTATAAGGTTTGATAATTATATAAATACTAAGACTTGTTTAATGAATATACATTAAAGTAAAGAATAATGAATATGTTAAATAGTATAATTATAATAGTAATATAATTTGGTATCAAATTGATTGAAATGAATTGGTTGGTTGGATTGGTCTCGGTTTTAAAATTTGCAGGGAATGTTAGATATTTATAAAGGGGTTATATTAAGCAAAAAAAAAACTTTGGGATTTTGCGAAAAATTCCCTATGGTTCGATTTAATTATGGTTTGGTCTCGAAGTATGTTTTGGGCTTTGGAGGCCATCTAAAGGACGCCATGACATGTTTTAGTAAATGAATATTATTTAACTCGTATTAATGGAAAATTAATTTGATAAACTCCGGTAATGTCTCCTACCCTATTCCGGCGACGAATACGGGTAAGGGGTCTTACATATCAACCGTAAGCTCCCTTGTTGCATATTTGTAAGCAAGTAAAAATATTTCTTGCATCTTAATGCCTTGTCCTGTGTCCTGTTTTTCTTCCTTTGCTCCAACAAAAACTCCAACAAAAGCAAATAAGAGAATAGAACAATTCTAACTATTTGATCTTTGATTTTTGATTAATTATTTAAAAAAATGTAATTAAGTTTTAAAAATAGACAAGTTTTTTGATCATTTATCTAAAAATTAATAATATTGTCTTAAGATCAGCAAATGCAATTACAATCAAGGAATGTCTTCAGTTTGATATTTTAAACAATATTCTCACACAAGAGTAAGGACTGCCGGCAAAGGTTCCACCATTTGAACCGCAATCCCATACTTCTCTTTCATATTCATCTCATTTGGTGGGATTCCACCTTCAAGGTTCCAATCAAAATAGTTTATAAGATACCCTAATATTAAATGCAACATTCGATTTGCTAAAGGCAATCCTGGCCATATCCGTCGTCCAGCTCCAAATGGAATTAACCCAAAATCCCTACCTTTGACATCGATTTCAAACCCCAAGGATCTCTCCGGCATGAAACTGTTTGGGTTATTCCAAATGCTTCGATCTTTTCCAATGGCCCATACGTTAACCAACACTTGTGAACCCTCAAGAACTTTGAAACCGCAAAGGTTAGCATTAGAGCCTGCTGGCAAGGGAGTAACTGTGGGACAATTGGGGCAAGGCTTAGTTGAAACGGAGCAAGGCTTTTCTCAACATGCTGGCATTGATTTTTGCGACACATTTAGCCTAGTGGTTCGAGCAGCAACTATCCGAATTGTGCTTGCTATTGCTGTTATGAAAGGATGGTCTTTGCGACAGGTTGATGTCAATAACGCCTTCCTCAATGGCGATCTCACAGAAGCCAACTATTACTCTAACACTGTCATTGCCCCCTCTAATGTGCTTGATTTTGTATCAGTTCCAGCAACAAATAAAACATGTCCTCTAACATGATATTCTTATCCTAATAATCGATCTCAAGACTTCTCTAACAATGCCAATATGTCGCTTCCGCATAAAACATGGAAATAAATACTATAACATGATTGTTTATAAAGAGAAAAACTAAAAGAAGATGAAAAAAAAATTACCAAAAGCAAGTTTGTGACAATAGTTTTATTACAGCCTTCAATAATGTCGAGAAGAGTATCCAAAACATCATTTGATGCAGTATAATCTTGGGATTGTCTTGATTGCCACCTTTCATCGAACACATTGCTGAAAAGGCTAAGCAACTTGTCGAAATGAACAGTCATCCAGTGCCGTACACCTTTTGGGCCAATCTTCTTAAGCAAAGGGAAATAATCAGCCAAATTAGGCTTCCCTGCCTCTACCATGATATCACAAACTATTTTTCTGAATTCTTGAGCACTTGATGAATTTAGGTCAACCAAATCCACTCAAAAAATAGTGTTGGACAGCAAATTGATGGTAGTATCAAAAGCGGCTTGCCCTATGTTGATAGCTTCACCTTTAGGGCAACTTTCGCCAACATTAGCAATCAGTTCCTGAATCTTGTTCCGACGCAGGTATTGAGTGGTGTCGACTTTCATACTAGCGAAAATACGGGTATTACAGACTTTGCGAAGAGTTCTCCAAAGCGGCGAGACGGGTATCCACGTCAGCCAAACTTCATGGTGTTGACAGGCTCGGATAGCATCGATAATGGTTAGGTTAGAGAAAACAATATCCTGTTTTTGCAGGATTTCTTTGGCCATTGTTTCCGATGAAACGACGACGGTGATTAAGCTGCCAAGTTTGAGACTCATAACGGGGCCATGAATCTGAGCAAGCTTAGTGAAGGATCTGTGGGGTTTATCCCCAAGATCGATGAGATTGCCGATTATTGGCATCCGCTGCGGACCAGGTGGAAGCTTTTGTTGACTTGATTTACGTCCATTTATAATCGAGTTGAAAGCTTGAAGCAGGAGCCAAATCAACAGTGGACATAGCAAGGAACTTGTTAACAAATCTATCTCTCCCTAACACAGATTAAACTACGGTCTCAGTTGCATTAGCCGCCATGGATTAGAGTTGACGTCATTATTTTCTTGATTAATGCAGAAAAAACAACAAAATATTTCCGATTAGGTTTAAAGTTTTTCTTTTTTATATATTTAATCATAAACTGATGGAGGTAAATTATAAAAAAAATGTGCATTTTTACACCTTTTGAACTTCCTCTGAATATTTCATAATTTTCAACAAGCAAGTAAATAATGAAAGCTAAACAAGGCAATATAATTTGCAAGTATCAAAGAAACATCCAACAAGAGGCATGAAATTGGAGGGGAAAAAGAACCGACCTTATCAATGAAAAGAGGGCCAACCCATTTGAGGAAAACAGCAGCTAATAACCCCAAATGGTAAATAATAAGGTTCTCAATTTGATCCAATACCAAATATACCTTTTCTACATAGAAGAACAAGCTGGCTCCTTTAACAACAAATCCCTCTCTTCTGATTCACATTCTTCAAATAATGTCAGCCTCAAATTTACAGTGTTGCCGTTAACATCATCATCACCATTATCACCCTGGACTCCTTGCTTTAGTTCTCACACCACCTCACTCCCTCATCATTATTATCATTATCATCATCATAAAAGGTTATTGAGTTTCAGAAGAACCCTAATTTTCCTGTTTGTTTCCTGAGAAAATTAGAGAAGAAGAACGTGTGAGAGATGAGGTTAAAGATGAAAAGAGAAAGTGAAGGAAAGAACGAGTGATGAATCTAAAGCAAAGAAGAGCATCAAGCAACTCTAGATATTGGATATTTGGTTTTTCAATTAATTACTTTAAAAAGAAAAGAAAATTTATTGTTTTAAGTGCACGTGGCACACCATTATTGCTCAGAATTTGGGAATTTTTGCAGCCGCAAAAGGGAATAGCTACTACCATAATTGCAGGCAATGGTGCCGTATTACTATTGTTTTAAGTGCACGTGGCACACATTATTGCTCAGAATTGCAGGTGTCTCTATTTGAAAACTACACATCATTCATGGTTGAGTTCAATTGAAAGAGAATATATTATTTTTGTATGGATTCTTTTCACCGCATGATTTTTTTTTTTGTTTTTGTTGTTGTTGTTTGCCATGTTTTTCTTTTTGAGACATCTGATATAAAAAAAGTTAACTGAAGGCTTTGCTTTTGTTCTTATCGGTCTTGTTGCTTGAATGACAAGTGTGTTCTTTGTGTAAGAAACCTGAGTTGCTGAAGAATCTAAAAGTTGGTTTGTAAGACAAATTATTGTGAGATTCGGGTTGTTTGGTTGTGGGAATCTAACGGTGGATAGTTAAGAGTGGCTAACATGGACGGCTAAGGATGTTTCTAACTTTCAATGGAATGATATTTTTCTTGTTCTCATTTGTTTGGTGGAACCAATCACTCTGGTAGGGAAAATACCATGAAAGGGACTCTTTCAACAGAATCATATGAAAGGGAAAAAAGATGAAGCGATTATTAATATTACACGGATGGATCCATGGGTTCACCCGTATCTGGTCGTCCGTCTCTCGAGTATATGATGAGAAACTAAGAATTTGTCGTTTGACGGACTCTGTGTTTTTCCACCACTATGGTGAAGGCCTCTGCTTCTTATGGTGTTTAATGTCGGCACCTCTCCAGGGTCTCACTAGATATGTACCTCGACAGCCTCTCTCCCTCTCCTTCCTAAGCGTAGCAGTGCAGTGAGGTTGCTAAGGTTTTGGGGACTGATTTTCGTTGGGCTTAGCCTATATGCTTTATTTAGTTGTATTTTTTGGGCTTTGACTAGGCCTTTTTTATTATCATTAGAATAAAAAATATATATTAGCTGCGCTAATTAATATGGGTAATGTATATTGGTTTCACTTATGGTTTGTCCTTACTGTCATAAGGTTAAGGAAATGTACTCCATCGTTTTGTGGTTGTTTGGTTCGATAAATTTGAAACCAGTTGAATCTTATCAAATGGGTTTCTGCTAGATGACTCAATAAGTGAAACTATCATTGTCATGTTATGGGCTATTTGATTTTTTTATGTTCACGAATACATTGAAACTACAACAGAAGTAGTGTTGAGTTTTGTTTAAAAAAAAACAAGCAAATTGACCGTTAAAATCCATCGCTCTCCCCTAATTTTAGGTGCAATACTATCACATACCAAGTATCCAAATATTCAATAAATTATTAATATATATATTTATCAATTTTTAAATTTATTATTATTTTTAATATATATTTGAAGACCCTAAGTTGTGACCTTGGATGTTTATTTTCGTTTAAAATTCAAATCACAATTATACTTAACAACAAATACTTCATTTTAATAATTATAGAATTGAAAATATTAATGGGCTTTTAATTTTCACAAAACAACATTTCACTTTAAAGAATAAATAATTTTCACTCAAAAATCAAATTCTACTAAAATATAATTTTTTAATGAATCAAAAATTACATCATCCTAAGTTACATAAGCAGTAAAATAAAATATATGGGCTAAGAAAAATACAAAAATATAAACAAAGAATGTGATGTATAAATCATGTAGCAAATTTCGACGTCACATCTAACTCTTTATTGACTAACACTAAGATGTTGCATTCAGCACATCCTGCAAGTCGTGTCTTGGATGCTTCAACTTTTATTCAATACCTCTTCTAACTTTACCTACAACAATCCATTATCTCATCCATCAAACAATAAAAAATATTTTTTACATAATAATAAATATAATTTTCACATCTTTTCTAAACTTAATTATTATTATTTAACTAAATTTAATCATTAATTTTTTTAAAAACAGTCAAATAATTTTTTAAATGAAAATGTTAATTTCTTAATTTTTTTAATAATATCAGTATGGTATGGTTGTCCACATATATTTTATATTAACATGAAATTATTTATCTTATGTGTCATAAAAATTTTTAAAATTTATGAAAATATTTAAAAAATATAATTAAAAAATTTACTTAAATTTGACTCTTTTTTAAAAAATTAATTGTTAAATTTAATTAAAAATAAAATATCAAATAAAAAATTATAAGTATTAAGAGTTAAATTTATTATTATATTTATAAATTTTTGAAGGAATAATTTTCTTATTAAGAAAGAATGAATAAAGGTTCTCCTAAAATACAAATTCAATCAAAATCTTATTAATAATGTAAAGACCAAGGTACCCTTTCCCGGTTGGTATGGGCTATAAAGTTTCAAGAACGTGTAGGTAGAGGCTATATTCGTCAATATAAAATTAAAATCAAATCAGAAAATTAATAAAAAAATCTATATATTTTGATTGCGAAGCTTGCTAATTCAACTGACTGCTTCAGATTTTCCGTGAAAATCAAGAAGGAAAAAAAACCCTTAAAATCAAAACCCTAATCCTATTTTTTTTTCCTTTTTGATTGTAGAAAACAAAGCAAGCCCTCAACTGGACAACATGGGGTCTGAACAGAATCAAGGAACCAGCTTTCCCCCGTCGGAGCCGAAGCTTTGCGCTAACGGTTGCGGGTTTTTCGGAACGGCGGCGAACATGAACCTCTGCTCCAAGTGTTACCGGGACCTCCGTGCTGGGGAGGAGCAAGCGGCGAAGGCGAAAGCTGCCATGGAGAAATCCCTTAGCGTCAAACCGAAAGAAGATGTTGTTGTGGAGACGTTTAAGCCCGTTGAGAAGCTGCCTCATGCGGGTTCATCATCAGCGGCGGTTGAGCAACCGGCGGTGGCTCTCTCCGGTGATGAACAGCCCGAGCCAAAATTGTCGAGCAGGTGCTTTATCTGCAGAAAGAAGATTGGATTGACTGGGTTTAAGTGCCGATGCGGGAGTACGTTCTGTGGGGAGCACCGGTACCCAGAAAAACACGAGTGCTCCTTCGATTTCAAGGGTACTGGACGCGATGCGATTGCCAGTGCAAATCCCGTCATCAAAGCTGACAAATTGGAGAGGTTTTGAAAGGTGGGGAGCTTGGAGTCAGTTTGCCTGAATCGTGTTCTTCAATGGGTTTGCCTTCTTTTTTGCCCTCTCAACTTTTTGAGAGTTATATTAGGTTTTAAGGTCAGTGGGTCAATGGAAAATTGGGTGTTTCTAAATGTTGTGGCTAGTGTTTTATGGTAATTGAAGATGATTGGGACAGTATTGGGGTGTGGCTTAGGTTGATTCATAATAAAAATGGATCAATGAATGTTTCTGGTTTGATCTTCATTATATCCATATTTGTTAAGTATATATATTTATTTAAGATTAAAGCTATCTACCTTATATGCTTGTTGGATTAAAATCTTATCAAATTTCCTATTACTTGATTAATATAAGGTTGTAATTCTCATGAAACAGCTGTCCTGATTGCTCCCTATTTATGTATATCTGTTGTCTACAACTCTACATGCATAGAAGTTATACATAATGGAAAAACTTGGGGAAATCCTTGTTAAGACGGCTTTCTTGCATGGTGAGTTAGAAGAGGAGATCTATATGACTTTACCTACGTCCTCAGGCACTAACAATCCTTGCATTAATGAACCTTGATTCATTTCCTTTGAGATCTTTGATTTCTCTATGCTCATGTTTATGTATTGGACCTGCATTTTGATGTGCTGTGCCTCTTTCTAATCTCTTGATTCATGAAAGCTTCTGATATTTCTACTCTGTATAACTTTACTGGAATGGAGTTGGAGACCCCAACATTGTTTACAAGAATTACCTGTTGTTGCAATGAGACTGTTGTTTTAAGAAGCTCAAGTCTGAAGCTCAAGCTCAATGCGGTATTCGATATTCGAAGATCAACTTGAATCTTTTTGAGTTTGAATTTTAAAACTCGAGATAAAATTGAACTACTCAAGCTTGCACTACAAATTCTCATGCCTGATTTTAATATGAAATTGTTTTTTGAGTTAAGCGTTTTCCATATCCGTTTTACAATGATTCCATCTAAAAAGATGGGAGTATATAGTTGGAAGATTAAAATAAAAATGGTTGGAAGTTGGAAGACCAATAGTGTAGTTTGCAGTGCATGCGAGACACAACCCTACTCCCAGCCCCTTTCTAGGCCTGAATCAGAAATAGATTTTAACCCAACTGGACCGCTCGGAACATGCGCCTGCAACTCACGTCACACCATGTGCACCCTGCACACAAATCATAAAAGTTGCTCAATTTGATTGCACTCAGAAATTTTAAGGTCAGATATGGAGGTAGCATTGTTATTCAGATATTGCATGTATAGTGGAGTATAAATACCTTAAAAAGAAATGAGTCCGAGCATGATAGCTGAGATAGGTGATTCCAGTGTTTCCTTTTGAATATATACGAGGAATGAAATGTATGATGGGCATTTTCTAAATTAGTGTAACTTTGTTGGGACAAGGGCGGTGGGTTTTGTTTTTAAATGGGTATTTCTTTTCATGATAGTATTCGTATCATTTGCTGGTAATCTTGTCTGTGACTTTTCTGCTACTAAACACTGCAACATATCATGTGGCAGGTATAACTGAATTTAAATTATAATCTTATAAATTATGAAATTATGATTTAAGTGTTATAAAATAAAATAATCTAATGAGGCAAGCTTTGACAGTGTTGAATAAGGTTGAAGTCTTCAAACTTTGAGTGTCACAATGCATATTTACTTATGTATGAGTTATTAGTTCATATTTTATTTTGGATTTAAGTCTTGTTCGGATATATTTCAAGTATCAGTCTATCTATTTTTACCTTGTAATAGTTTAATTTTAATTACAATTATGCAAATTTGTTAATAATTATAAAAAGAAATTTATTAAAGCATTATTATATATTTACAAATTTGGACATCATTATTTTTACCATCCCAGCCTCATCTTAATGAGAAAGAGGGTGGAGACATTATACTGACCATCCCTTACGAAAGAAAAAGAGACGACGGATTTGTTTTCTTGGGTTGAAGAGGTAACCAAGGGTAATACCATGGCTAAGCTGTGGGACAACCTTGTGTTAGGTTAGGTTTGCGTTTGGACATCGATGGGAGAAGCTCATGCCAATTTTCGGTGGAGATTTCAGTATCATCCTTGTTCATGGTTGTTCTCGAATCCACCGATGCTAGCTTCTCGTTTTCACGAATGGTTGTCGAAGCATGGGATAGGCGACTTCTTTCTTCATCATTGACAATTCCATCGTAATGGAGGCCCAGAAAAAAGAAAAATCAGTTGGAAAAATTAGGTAAATTATTTGTCACTAACTTTAAAATTAAATCCTTCTTATTTCGATGATTTAAGTTTTTTATTAATTTAATCATTATTATTAATTAAATTGACCAAATTAATTAAATCTCCTCTTCCCCATTAAATTTAATTTTTTTTATTTTCTCCTTATTTTTTCTCTATCCTCTACTTTTCTTCATTATTTCCATCGACAATTATATTCAACGATCCACTACCTAGCCACCATCATCACCCCCAACTTCAAGTCACCATTTTGCTACCTAGCTTTGATGGAGGAAGTTAGAAATTCCTTTTAAGAGAACCGAAATTAAATTGCTGGAATATTATTTCAGTCACCTTATCTTGCCATATATTGATAATCTATTTAGTAACCTTTTATTTTTGTTAAATCATTATTTATCATTTATTTTAATATTTTTCATATTTTTATATTTTATAACTACTTAATCTTTTAATACAGTTTATACTTTTTCAGTAATTATTTTCTTAATCTTTATATATTTAAAATTTTAAAAATATTAATAATTCCTTAGAAAAGATTTGAATTTTTCTGAGTAAAATTGTTACGTCAGTATAATAACAATTCAGTCAACTGCAGTTAATTACCACATTGATGTAAATTTCTAGTCTAAAGACTACATTGATTCAACTTTGTAAAGAGATGATTAAGCCTAATTTCTTTTTGCAGGTACTGAAACTTGATGGACATGTCATTTGGGTGTTTGCATCAAATAATAATTCATCAGCTTAGATGTTCATGTTGAATGCAGAGCATCTAATTTCGTGTTTTACCCCCTTTTTGAGGGCATTTCAGGACCACCATTTGTGAGCTTTTCATTGAAGAGTCTAAATCAGGGCAAAGGTGATTGAAGGCCTGCCGTGGGTGATGGTGGTGGATCAGGCCACCACCGTAAGGCCTGCAGTGGTGGAGCAGACCAGAACCCTTTGCCCCATTGTCTCTTTCTTTCAGTGAAATTAACCTACACTTGGTAGGTTCCATGAGTTATAAATGGCATTCAATAGCCTATCAACGCGGAGGTACTACTTGCTTTTACTGCTATTTTAGCTTTGAGATAAACATCATTTCACTTTCCGTAATTTCGTTGGAATTATGAAAGATTATTCCACTGACACAATTTGTGTTCTTAGAGGGCCCTGCCTACTTCCTTGGACCAATTTTTGATAAGAAAACCCAACTTTCCTCCACTGTTATGCATCTTCATTAATTGCTATGAATTTTATGCATACTTACGCAAAATAAAATTCCAAACCCCATTCTTATAATTGAGATAACATCTAATGAAATCCCAACAAACATACTTAACCAATCATTCTCCATTGGATTGGAAAGGTGATTTTGGGTTGAAATCTTGATGATCAGCCACAAGTTCAAGACTGTACAATTGAGGCTCCTTCACCCACAATCTGAAAACAACTTTAGATATAAATTGGCATATATACAGAGATGGTAAGGATCAAACTAAGAGTTTAGGAATCATGAATTGGAAGCATTATTCAAGGAAAAGTTAAATACAAATTAAGGGGAAAAAAACCTTAGCCATTGGACTGAATAAAAAGGAATAAAATAATTGAAAGCAGCCTACTTTTATATCTTTTGGTGGGTTAGGGTTTACGGAAGACTAAAGGAAACTAGACTTCCTTTCCTATCGCTTTTCCCCCACCATCACCATTTGAAAGTCAAATAGACTTCACCATCACCATCTCCCTCAAACACTCGTTCACATGAAAGGCTAAGGGTGGGTTTGGGACGGCGGTACGGTACGTTTAACTTACTTTTTGTCTCACGCTACAGTATCGTTAAAGTATCTAATTTCACCGCCATCGTTATTTTTACACTAACTACACGTAAACGCACTGCCTATTCAAACTCACACTAAGAATCAATTAAATCTAATCTACCAAATGAAAGCCTTCAAAATTTTCTAATATACTGTCTTGTAGAATATAATCTCTACATTTAAATGATTTTTTATTGAGAATAAAATTTTTTATTTATCTGATATTAATTTAATTAATTAAAAATAATTTAATATTTTATTAAATATCACTTAATTAATTTAAATTAGCTAGAGTAAATAATAATAATGCTATAATAAATTATAGTATTATAAATAACTTGAAAGGAGGGTGCTTTTTTTGCATTCTTTTTGGCACTTTGAAATTTAAATGTAAGATCTGAAACGGTCCATCATCTTCAAACTTTTGCTTTCTTTTAAATACAAAAGCTTCCATTGTCTCCATCTCTTTTTTCGCACATAATTTTACCAAGCAGCCTTTCTTTTCGAATTATGGTCTTTCTCTTTTTTCTTTTTTGTTTTTTTTTAAATTTAATTTTCATGATAAGTGTTCAAACTTCAACTAAAATCGAATTAGTTAGTCGAACCGATCTAATTCAATTAATTAATTGGTGGTTAAACTTAGTTCTGTCAGAGGTCAGTTAATAATTTTTTTAAATTTTAATTATTGATTAATTCGATTTGAGATCGGATAATTAATCGAATTAATTAAACTTAATAATTAATATTATGTATTAATTTCAAGACTTATGTAGTGCTTCAAGACATACAATTTCGGTTAATTCGGTTAACTTTCAAGACAAAAAAAAATATATTTCGGTTAATTCCAATGTATCTTTTTATATGATTTATACTTGTTTTAATCAAAAGACAAAAATATATAAATTTCAGTTAATCGATTGGATTAACCGAAATATTTCAGTTCAGTTAATTTTTTTTAGAAAAATTCAATTCGATTAATGATTAAAAAATTATATAATTCGATTAATACTAATTTGATTTCGTTAATAACCGAACCGACTATGTGAAAGAACTTTAGTAACATGAACTCCTTGCTGCCCTTTGTAATGCATCTTTATGGCTCAAATCCAGGACAGCCAGCTTTTGGCACTACTGGTTTAATGTCGTGCTTGACATTTTATTAATGCAACAACTTGTCTCGTTTCATTAAAGATTTGTTATCCTTATGTCAAAACATATTGGCTTAATTCCACCACACGTATTTAAAATATCATCTAGCATCTAGATTTTAATTTGGTCCAAAACTTAAAAAAATTAAACTTTCAGTATTGTATCAATCAAGTTCTTTCATTAATCCAACCACTAGCTCAAATATAACATTGAGCATATTTAAAGTATTGAGTCAAATAATTTGATAAACATATTTTACATAACATTTTAATGTTTAAAAATCAAAATTTGATTTTACGAGATACATTTATTATAGATGCTAAAAATAGTATATTATCAATTTATATATATATTCTTTTTTACACACAATAATTAGAATTACTCAGAATTCCTCTCCAACCTATAAATAGGAGGATAATGTGCTTCAACACAAGCAAAACCGAGTCCTCTTACATTGGCAACAATACAAATACCAATCAAGTTAAGACTCAATTATCTTTCCTATTTGATATCTGAACATTTATTTTTATTAAAAGTGACATCTAAATTATATTTTTCTTGTTCAAATCTTTTTAATCCGTTAAAAAAATTTCAACCAAACTACCATGCAACACAAAACTCTATTTGAGTTTGCATTTTACTCTATATTAATATTTAAAGTTATAGTTGAATTGATGTCATTCTCAATCGAGTCCTAACACAGTTGTAATTTATTAAAATCTCTTTATTTTTACAAAAAAATAACTATTTAAATGATAAAACTCGAATCTAAAACATTAAATATTCCACACTAATATTTTTAAAATCTTAACTAAATACATATTTAATATTTATATAATTTCTTTATCAATTTATTATATAATTATTTTTCCCATACATCATCTAATCGAATTCAAATATTTTTGCACCTTAGATTGAATAATAAATTAATAAGAACTTAACTTGGATCTGAGGGGTAAAATAGTAATTTAAGGTTTCCCGCACTATTATATGGCACACCTCGATTCATTGCCGCATTTAAACACCGTCACGAGGGGCATGTAGAAAGCAAAGGTGAGAAATAAATAAATAAACGAAATAATGTTACAAAAGGGTATTTTAGTAAAACCAATACCAACCTCTTCTCCCCACACCGTTTCATTTTAAAAAAAAAGTCACGTCCACTTTGGTCCACTCCCTCTCTCTTTCTCTCTCTCAAACACGAACTCAAATTAAAGAAAAAAAGAACATCTCATTCATTGCTTACACTCTTTTCTGGTAACTTACAATTTCAACTTTCAACGCTCAATAAAAACATTTTTTTCCCCTTCCACGACATTTTCTCGGCAAGAAAACACAGGATAAGCAAAGAAACAAGAGTTCTAGGGGGGAATGGAGAATTGGGCATTTTAAAGATTGAATCTTTTTTGAGGCTTTGGTATTGGGTTTTTTTCTCTTTTCCTTTAAGAAATGGCTAGTGGTGGTGCAAATTATAGGAATGGGACTCAGAGGAACTCTCTCAAAGGAACAACCACAGCAACAGACAGGCAACTATCTATGAACTTGAACCCTTCAAAGGCTGCACTAAAAAACAAGTCTTTGTCTTCGGTTGGTGCATCTTCTGGGCTAAGGAAGAGTAGCCCTGGGTCACTTGGAGGTGGAACTGCCAAAGATGATGCTGGGGGTCAGTTGTTTTTTGTTTCTTTTTTTTTTTGGGGGGGGGGGTGGGATTTTGTTTGAGATCATCGATGATGCATTTTTCTTGGTTTTGTTGTTTCATGTTTGTTTGTATCTCTCATAAAGTTTGATTCTTGTTGAGTGTTTCCGTTTTTGGAGTGTCAGTTGTCTGGACTTTCAATTAAGGTTGTCGGGTAGCTTCTTTTGATTGTCGATGATTATAACATGCATTGTAACCTGTAAGTCATTTTATGTATGTTTTTTGAAGGTTAAATGCATGATCGATAATATTACCTTTGAGACTGGATAGATCATAGAAGATTGTTTCTTAGATTGTTTCCAATTGAAGCAATTTGATAATTTATGCAATCTAAATCTTGTTCAATAGTGATCACACTTATTCCAGGATTGAACCGTGCTGATTATGGTGGCTCTCTAGTCAGATATTAATTGTTCATAAACATTAAAATGCGGGATCAGATTGTATATCGCCTCGTTTCGGTTAAAAATGAAAACCTCCTAAACATATTTTTCTTGGAAATGGTAGCCTGTATATTTCCTTAATATGGTAATATAATACTGCAATGCTATGCCTATAATGAGAGTTCTCCACGTCAGACCGCTTAAGTAGATACTTTGGTGGTGAAACTGAGTGCTGGTTGGTGCAACTTTTTTTCCTCTCTGGTTGGTAGTATGTTAAAAATGTTGAAGGTTTATACAACATAGTATTTGTTGATCTTTCATGTCTGTATTTAGTACTGCTGAAAGTTAGATTCTTAGGAATTCCAGTCTCTGCAAAGAAATAGAGATTAGACTGATGATTGTAACTTGTATGGTATTGAGCTCTTCTTCTTCTTTTTTTTGGTGTAAGTATTGAGCTCTTCTTGATAAGTATGATCTATATTTATTACTTTCCCTGTTCTGTATTTTTATTTGTTAATTTGATGTGCTTATGTTCCTCTTCAGTTCCTGGAAGAGTTCGAGTGGCTGTGAGATTACGTCCACGTAATGCAGAAGAGTCGGTGGCAGATGCTGATTTTGCTGATTGTGTAGAACTTCAACCAGAGGTATTTTGATTCCATTTGACGGTTCAATGAAATGTTAAGAGGGATATCTTCCTTATATTTTGCTGGATATGACATCTTATAGGGTACGTTAGTCTTAAAATGTGTTTAATTCAAATAAAAAGGGGAAAAAGGAGTAAAGTTTGAATAATAATTGCTTCGTTTCAATTAGTCAAAAAGGAAATAAGTGGGCTGTGGACCTTTATTGTGCATGCTTTAGCTGATCTAATTAATTTCCAAGTTACTTGAATTTATCTCCCATACGGTTTCTGCTTTTTTCCCTTTTGTTAAAAAGGCACTGATGCTTCCTTCATCTATTTCAGTTTAAGAGGTTAAAGCTTCGGAAAAACAATTGGGACACAGATACCTACGAGTTCGATGAAGTGCTTACGGAGTTTGCATCACAAAAGCGTGTGTATGAAGTTGTTGCAAAGCCTGTTGTGGAGGTTTGTGTACATGACGTAACTACTTCTACAGCAATTTGTTAGAAATTCATCTGCATGTAGTTATTTTCCTTGCAACAAAATTGGCACTGCATTTAAATATTTCATCCAACAAATATTTGGTTTCTATTGTGCTGGGTGAAAATTATTTTAAGATGTATCCCTTTCCTGCTTCAGGCCAAAAGAATTACTTTCAGCCTGTCATTGTGTTTCAGTGGTGGTCTCTTCCCAAGTTATCAATTGTTTCTTCTGTCTGTTACATTTTTCCCCTTTTCATAACTTGTTTTTGGGTGCATGATTCTAATTTTATTGACAAGATGTTTTGTGCAATTTGTCTTTATAGAGCGTTTTGGATGGTTATAATGGAACGGTCATGGCTTATGGTCAGACCGGTACTGGGAAAACATATACGCTTGGACGACTTGGGGAGGAAGATACGGCTGATCGCGGCATTATAGTCCGTGCTATGGAGGATATATTGGCAGATGTTTCGTTGGAAAGTGACTCTGTTTCAGTCTCCTATTTGCAGGTATCATCATAACTTCCATGAAATTACTTCTAGAAATTTCTTATCATTTCTTTTGAAATTAATAAACATTTTAATGTGCCTAATAGTTCTGCTCATAAAAAATTTGTACAGCTCTACATGGAGAGCTTACAGGATCTTCTTGATCCTACAAACGACAACATTTCCATTGTGGAAGACCCAAAGTCTGGAGATGTTTCACTACCTGGGGCTACCCTAGTCGAAATAAGAGATCAGCAGAGTTTCTTGGAATTACTCCAATTAGGGGAAGCTCATCGCTATGCTGCAAACACAAGATTGAATACTGAATCTTCTCGAAGTCATGCTCTTTTGATGGTAAATCCATTGAATTAAATTATTCTTGTACTAAGTTATCTTATCATGCAATCAATTCAATTGAGCTTTTTCTGCTATAGGTACATGTCAAAAGATCTGTCAAGGGAAGAGAACTTGCTCATTCAAGTCAAAATGGTAACAGTACCAACATGGCTAAATCTCTTAGGCCTACACTTGTTCGAAAGGGCAAGTTAGTTGTTGTAGATCTTGCTGGTTCAGAGAGGATTGATAAGTCAGGTAAAGAAATTGGAAGGACAAAGCTTCCTCCCCACAGTTTTGACAGTTTTTCATTCAAGCTGAACTTTGTTTCTTTGCAGGGAGCGAAGGCCATACACTTGAGGAAGCCAAATCTATCAATCTTTCTTTGAGTGCATTAGGGAAGTGCATTAATGCGCTGGCAGAGAATAGTGCTCATGTTCCAGTTCGTGATTCGAAGCTTACAAGGTTACTTCGAGATTCATTTGGAGGTAAATTAGATGTATTAACATTTTCTTTTCTGCTATTTGTCATTCAATTCAACATTTTCAACGCATTGAATTCTTTTTGTAACATTTAATTTAAAATTTGTTTCTTTAACAGGCACAGCAAGAACATCATTGGTTATAACTATAGGTCCATCCCCACGTCATCGTGGAGAAACGACTAGCACTATAATGTTTGGACAGAGGGTGGGTTACGAAACAACTTTGTTTATTTTAATTATATCATTTTATTTGATGGTTTTAAGAGGCATCTATGGACTAGCTGATATATTTGGAATCAAATCTTGACCTAGAGCTTAAGTGGATTATTTATACTGCCATTTAATTGCTCAAGATATGGACTTCTTTTTTTCTTTCTTTCTCTTTTCTTTCTTTTTTTTTTTTTTTTTTTTTTTGCCTTTTATAGGCTATGAAAGTGGAGAATATGTTGAAGCTTAAGGAAGAATTTGATTACAAAAGTTTGGCTAGAAAGCTAGACATACAGTTAGACAAACTGATTATGGAACATGAGAGGAAACAGAAAGCTTTTGAAGAAGAGATTGAAAGAATAACCACAGATACTCAAAACCAAATCTCTGAGGCTGAAAGAAATTATGCAGATGCAATGGAGGTGAGTTTTTTTTTTCTTTTCTTTTTTCCCCTCAAGCTTCTCTTTTAGTTTATGCATATTCTAATTTAGCTGGACAGTAGCGGATGCTGCACTAATATGCATATTCTGTCAAGCTTATCGCTGTTGTAATCTGAAGGCCATATTATCATAGGATTTTCTGCATGGTTCCTGATAACATGAATGTATCAATCATGTAACACTTGATCTTGTAAATGATTTGGAAAAGAGTGCTTTAATCAATTGTCATAAACTTCTTAATTTCAGTTGTTATGGTCCCGAGTCTGGGATTGAGTCACCGGACGAACAATAGAGAAATCAGATTTGAACTTGTTAATTCATTAAGTTTTACTTTGAACTAATAAGGAAATTCTAGGAAATAAAAATCAGAACCAAGTCTCAAGAAAATCATAATTAAAGCAGAATTTGAATAAAATCTCCTAACATCAGTGTAGGGTTGGAGCTAAGCAGACAATTACCAGTTGACCCTTTTAACTTTTTGATGATAGAGAAAGACCTTGCTTTCATCAACTGCCTTGAGTTAATCCATTTTCTACTTGAATGCATACTGATTCATATCTTCTGCTGCTTCTCATTGCAGAAGGAAAGATTGAAGTATCAGAAGGACTATATGGAATCAATAAAGAAGCTTGAGGAGAAATGGATGATGAATCAACATAAGCTAGGTGAAAGAAAGGTGGAATATAATCTTTGCATAGAACTATATCCCTCGTATCACATGATATTGATTTCTTATACAAAGGAAAATTAGTATCTTTTTCTTCATTCTCATTATTACTATTTCTTTTAGTTTCTGTAACTTGCAGCTAATTTGAAACCACTTATCATGTCTGTGCCATATTTGTCCCTCACAGGACCAGATGGCATCCACCGCTGAAGAAGTTGCTGAGCTACAAAAGCTACTTAGCAAAGAAACGTCACTAAGGAAAGCAGCTGAAGAGGAAGTCAATAACCTTAAAAGTCAACTTGCTCAATTGAAAATGTCTGAGGTATATGTTGACTACCTCTATTTTTTTCCATTACTTCTGTGACATAGATTGCTGTCTCACGCTACCGTACTTCCAATGTATAGGCATCAGCAAATTCTGAGATCTTGAAACTGCAAAAGATGCTGGAAGATGAGGCATATCGAAAGGAAAAACTTGAAGGGGAAATATCAATGCTACAAACGCAGTTATTGCAGCTAAGTTTTGAAGCTGACGAGGTATTTTATCCAATATAAACTGAATCTAAGAGTTTCTTTGTTACAACTTAATCCATAAATTTATTGTTACTGATTCACTGCTGAGTATCCTTCACATTAAGAAATATTATACATGGACTATATGATAAATATTAAAATTGTCAAACTTTGTCAATGTCATTGTAATTAAACTGCATATTAAATATTTATCTGAAACTGGTGAGATTACATGGCCTTCTAGGAACCTGATTTAAAGAAATTTTAAGCAGACGTGCATCTTTTTTATAGACTAGAAGAAGGCTTGACAGAGGTGGGCCTGGCAAAGTCCTGGGTGGTCTAGATTCTCTCATCTCTCAAGTTAGACCACAGGTAAATGATTCAGTAAATGAAGAAAAAGCCTCAATAGCAAACCTCTTTGAACAAGGTAGTAGTAATTCCTGAACTGGTATTTATTGGAAAAAAACTATAATGAAAAATAATATGCGATAACCTATTTGTAGTTAACCTTTTTGCCTTTATCTTACAGTGGGATTGCAAAAGATCTTGTCATTGCTTGAAGCAGAAGATGCTGATGTGCGGATTCATGCTGTGAAAGTGGTAGCAAATTTAGCAGCTGAGGGTATTGTTTCTGCCTGTGTTCTTTGTTCAGTTTTCTTTTTTTGGTAGAACCGACATACTAGCTGAGGGTATTGTTTCTGCCTGTGTTCTTTGTTCAGTTTTCTTTTTTTGGTAGAACTGACATACTTTGCTCTAAATTTGATTTGATTAAAATAGAGCTTTTTGTAAGTACTGTGGATCTTGTGGGAAGCATTTTCGGACTGAAATTATTAATTTTAGATAATTGATGATTTCTGCACGGATGTGTTTTCTGTTTCCCATTTCTTCTATTCATATAATAATTACTTTGATTGTGCTGTTTCTTATTACTTCAGTTGATGACAATGTCTACACCTCCATTGTGCAGAATCAAATCAGCAGAAGATTGTAGAAGCTGGAGGTCTAACGTCCTTGCTGTTGCTGCTTGGAAGCTCCGAGGATGAGATGATTCATAGAGTTGCAGCTGGTGCAATTGCCAATCTTGCGATGAATGGTTAAATTTAGCTTGCTTTATTCACCAATGAAGTTTTTTTCTTTTCTTTTTTTTTTTTTTTTTTTGCTTTTGATCGCTCTTCCTTTTACATTTTACTCGTTTTACTTTGTCAGAAACCAACCAGGAACTCATACTGTCTGAGGGGGGCATTAGATTGTTATCAATAACTGCAGCTAATGCTGAGGATCCACAAACACTTAGAATGGTTGCTGGTGCCATCGCCAATCTCTGTGGCAATGGTAAATTGCTTGACCTCTTTGGTTTTCATCTGCAGCAATCTTCGTATCTGATTTCATTGTTAAGTTTATGAGGAGTTTCTGCCTGTTGATCAACTTGAACTTCTAATGGTGAAAAGTTGAAATATTAAGCTTTTCTGGTCTTGTTCCATAGAGCACTTTCGTATGTTTTTGCTTTTTCAAAGAATCCAAATGCTACATTCATGATAAAAAGCTTGACCTGGTGTAGGGCTTAAATGAATGCTGTTCTATTGATAATGGTCTTAAAAAATTTCGTCCAAGTTTTTCAGTTGATTTAATTCTTCAATTGAGCACTTCTCCATTACCTTCTTCAGATAAGCTGCAGAATAAGCTAAGAGATGAAGGTGGTATCAAGGCATTGCTCGGAATGGTCAAATGCGGACATCCAGATGTTCTTGCTCAAGTTGCACGTGGAATAGCAAACTTCGCTAAATGCGAGTCAAGAGCATCAGCTCAAGGTACATTTCTTCAATGATGAGTGCTTCAAGCCTTTTCAGCTTGTCATGCAGCATTTTCTAACAAGTCGATTCCTTATTACTGAAGTTTACCTATCTATAATTTTTTTATCTTTTGGGAGTAATTCAGTTCTCAAATGGTACAGGAAGTAAAACTGGCAGGTCTCTTCTGATCGAGGATGGAGCACTTCCTTGGATTGTACAGAATGCTAACAATGATGCCTCTCCAATCCGACGGCATATTGAACTCGCAGTCTGCCACTTAGCACAACATGGTAAGCTTGTTTTATCTTCAGAGATTTTCAAAAGTTTCTTCGAAAACCTTTATAACTCCAAATTCACCACATTGCAGAAGTGAATGCTAGAGACATGATAACCGGAGGTGCCTTATGGGAACTGGTTCGCATCTCCCAAGACTGTTCCAGGGAAGACATAAGAACTCTTGCGCACCGGACGCTTACTTCCAGCCCCACCTTCTTAGCCGAACTGAGGCGGCTACGAATAGACTATTGATAACATTTCAGAAGGTTTGATTGAAGTGTGCACAAGCTGCGTCAGCACGAACCAATTCAGACTATAGAGAACTGAAACTCCCAACCTGTAAAATCACAGGAGTGTCCGGTCAGGTGTGCTCTTGTCAAAGTTTTACTGCCAAATAGATCGTGCTCAGAGGTACATCGGATCATTGCAGCTCGAGATATATTCATCAAAATGTTGTTTTTTAACCTCGTATTTGTATTCATCTGAGACGTATTCTTCTGTAGTTTGCTAATTATATAGTGAACAGATAGTTTGTATATGAAATGGATAGGAGGGTTTACTAACATCCAGTTGTTGTTCTTTTGTATATATAACTTCACATTTTGTTTATTCTCTAAGGATTGATAATGTGTGACGCAAAACCAGAAACCCTGAAACTGTTTTGGCTCATTCTGAAAATTTGGCTCATGCCTCTGATAATATGTTTGTAATGTTTTGAGTAGCGTGTATGTAAAAAATACAATATGGTACATACGAATGCAATTTCAGTCTGATTGTGCTCAAACATGGTGTATAACTATGTACGTAGTACGTTGAGAACCCGTCCTTTTCTTCATTTTTTGTTCCTCGTAAAATGTGAATTTTGTGAAAGAAATATTTATATTATATTTAAGTTAGTGTTACGGAACAACTTTGATTATAAAATGATTTAAAAATATATTTTTTTGTACAATAAAAATGTTGTAAAAAATCAGTTTAAACCCGTAAAGAGTTATCGACACGTTTGATTTTTTGTTGTATAAGGCTTCAGTTAATGTTATATATGAATGCATAATTTTTTATTTGATTTTAGTTTTCATAAATCATTCATATAATTACCGATATAGTACCATTTTACATTTACATATTACATATGCAAAAAATTATATTTATCAAATATAAAAAATAATTTAATGTATTTATTGTATACAGTTGTATTAAAATTAAATTTTGATGAATATATTTAAAATACAATCAAGATTTTATGTATACAATTATATCAAATCAAAGGTTATGTATTGAATTGCTCATAAAATTAAAATTTATTTATAGTTTTAATAATTATTCACTAGATAACAAACTTAATTATAGTTCAAATGAAATTAATAAGTTACCTACTTTTTAATAATTAAACATAGTAAATCATCCAAGAAAAGTAATGCAGTGTAGTAGATTATTTCATGTTGAACTTTTACAAACAAATTTCTTCACCCGCTGGATATATTTTGGACAATTTACCAAATTCGAAACACCATGAACCTAGCTGCTTATTGCCTTAAATTTTTATGGTAGTAGTATTTTGAGATAAAACTGCCTCGAAAAGAGCAGCATGCACGTGTGAATCAGAATCCCCCAACACTTGCTTGTCTCCCCATTCTTCGTAAACCAAAACCCTAACTATGACTACTCTCTTAAGATCAAACATTTTTCAACACTACATAAATGCCCTTCAATATCTATATTTGTTAGCCAACCCCAGTACTGATCCTTTTTCACCTTGTCTTATTTTTTACATATATAAATAACAACAACTAATGTATACCAACTCTCTTCCTATACGTGGGTTTGATTATAAAGAAGAAATATTCTGTACTATATGATTTTGTGTGTATATATATATGAATCAAAATTAAGGTGAGATTCGATATTCTGGTATTTGTCAGAATATTTAAAATTATTCTAACTCTAGTTACATTAAAGCACACTGGAAATACTTGTTCTCATAAAATCAAATGCACCAAGAATCCATGAATTTACACCCATTCAATCGACATGCAGGCATATACCATCTACTCATCAAATTCAATTCAGAATGAAGAAAGAAGAAACTAACAGTAATAAAAGAAACAAAACCTGGAAAATGTTGCTCAACAAACCCAGATTTCCTAGCTATAAATCAAGTTCTTTTTTTTTTTCTTTTTATCATCCTCTTGGCTATAGTTGAGGCCTGAAGATGAAGCTGAACTGAATTCACCAAAGATTGTTAGCTAGAATGGAGAGCGACCACCATTGGCCCAAAATGCCTCACTTGGTAATTGAATAGAATTGAGAAGATTTGGTGGTAGTCCATGAAAAAAAGGCGGATTTGACTCGGCCATTGCTTGTTGTTGTTGCCGCTGCTGCTGGCCTCCTACTGCATCCGGCGACGATTCAATTGCACCGGCCGGTATCGGAAGCTGCGGTGGCTCTTCTTCTTCCAATGGAAGCCTCTCATACGCGGCGTTACTAAACGAAGCTGCCATAATCACAACAGGGCCTGAACACGTTAGTGTCCCGACAACACTGCCACCCACGACCTGCCCTTGCCCGCCGGCCAAGTATATGGTTAGACTCGTGGCTGCAGGCGGTGCCGGTGGAGGCAAGAACGAACCGGACAATGATAATATCTCGAAACGCCCATGTAAGCTCACGATTGCACCAGCCGAGGCTGGTTGCCGAAGTGTAACATTGGTGACGTTCCCAGTTCCGCTCATGATGCAAACGCCTCTTTGGCGTCGTCGAGCAAAGGTGGATACACTCTCGACGATGTCGCAACCGTCGCCTATTTCCACTACATGAGTGCGTAAAGCGTTGGCACTGTCGCGAGTGATGATGATGGGTGGCTTAGGCTTGTTCTTGGATCCAGCAGGCCTGCCTCGTGGCCTTCTATTCGTCTCCCCTTCACCATGGATACTAAGCTCTTTGCCATCGGCGGTGCCGCTGCCGTCGTCGCGTTCCAGTTTCTTTACGCCGCTGCTGCTGCCGCTTTGTTCATCTTCGGAGTTTTGATGATGGAATTGATGATCCTGCTGCTGCAGTTGCTGGTGATGATGGTGGTGGTGAAGATTGAAATCTCTGATGTTAAATGGAGGCGGAAGAGAAAGACCATGCGATGTAACTGGATCCATTAATATGCGATGAAACGTTTTAAAGCAGTGATTGAAAGTTGAAAACACCCCCCAAAGCAATAATGAAAGCACTAATTAAAGCTCTGCTTGTTAAATAAACAAAAGGGAAGATAGTGGGAAGTAAAGAGGGATATAATGAAAAATATATAATTATAAGTTAGAAGAAAAAGTGTTGCTTAGCTCATAACACCAAAATCAGTCTTTTCCTATGCTCTTGCTTGTTTCTTTCATTCTAAGCAACAAACGCCCATAACCCTAAACCAGAACCCAGAAAACTGAGGGTCGAGAAGAAGATGTTTGGGCTGAATTCAGCATCCTTTTCTTCTGTAAGTATTACTCAGAGAGAGAGGATATGGGGTTTGGTGAAGAGCTAAAAGTGAAAGAGGAAGAAGGAGAATAGGGTAGAGATATACTATATAAATGATCAGAAATGAAAATAGGTAAAAAGAGGGAGCATTTGGGTCAATTTGGTTTTCTTTTGCTTATTATGGGCGGTGGAGTGGAGTGGAGTGGAGTGGAGTTAGTAAGGTCCCCACTTCTCTTTCTCTATCTCTCTCTTAACTCCTCTAGCTGGTGCTATAGTAATTAAGCATCCTGCTTCAAATTTCATTACATCTTAATTATGCAACAACTAATATCACTCAAACTTCAGTAACATTTTTTTGTTAATATACTCTCAATTAATTTTAATTTAATATTTTAGAAAAAAATATAACATCATTTAAATTAATTACTTTAGAACTAAATATCAATTTCTTCAAATAAATGATTAAATATATTGAAAATCCACTCACTCAAGTATTATTTCTTAAGCGTTTTAATTATGATTTAGAATAAAAAAGTTAGTTCTTACATATAATTATAACATATTTAACACAAGATACCTACTTGCACCCTAAAGTTCAAATTCAAATCCTTAGTAATTTATGCAATATATATATCATAATTTTCTTTAAATTATATGTGAATTATGATATTGGTATGTGCTCTCACAAGGAGGGGGAAAACATAAACTCTAAACAACATGAAAGTTACCTATAAAACAACAAAAAAATTTATTTAGAAATCCTATCATTGCGGGCTAAAGTCTAAACCCATGTTCAATCTTTGTCGCATTGCTTATGTATATCGGAGAAACAAAGAGCTCGCAGCTATGGAGGTGTTAAAAAAAAAGGAAATCCCCATAAAATATACATAAAAACTGGAGATTGAAATGTTGGTGATCAGTGGTGTACTCACCCCAAGGCGTTCATTGATAAATTCTATAAACAAGATTTATAATATTATTTATGTGTAATTATGGAGGAAAGAGGGGTTGTAAAGTACAGGTTTGACCGCATAATCCAGAGTGTTGTGGGCGAGAAAAGACGCGTGGGAACCGCTGACAGAGGAACAGTTCACGACAGCCCTATCGGCAAAAGGCCTTGCAATTTGCAGCACCAGCAGCAGGCAACTTTTTTCTTTTTTTTTTCCTGGAAAGGAAAGGATATTGTTCAACTAAAATGTTGAAATGACACAATCGGAAATTCCAAGAATATCGCTTAAAACTAAGTTTATAGCATCCATAGGAGGCCGGTCAAACAAATGAAGTCCAGGAGCCAAAGATGTAGCAAAGTTAGTCATAAAATTAGCCTCTCTATAAACATGAGAAAACTTGACAGTCCAATGTCGTCTATCCCTCAGCTTAACAATGCTTCGCACCAGCCCAACATGCACCACATGCATGGTATCACTTTCTACAAGTATCTTCTTGAAACTCCTTTCCCAGGCCAAATTAAGACCATATATCAATGTTTCTGCAGTAACCTTTTATCCAATTTCCATGCTTATCAAGAATAACTCCATTAGCAAAGGCCCTTTGTTCAACTCCCTTGACAGCACCGTCCGAGTTAATCTTAACCCAATCATCCTCTGGCGGCACCCATCGAATTCCCATCGTGGCTCTTCTTGGTCTATTGCTATTAGGAGAACTACTCTTCATTGTTGTCACCCAAATCCTATTATCTGCATTACAATTCTCATTTGCAAAGACAAGGTAACATGTTACGTTGTTTCCAAATGAACCAACAGAGGATGGACTCCAAAAACAGTAGGCCATTCAAAATCATCAAAAGCAAATTAAGAGAGTTTTCTATATTATCATTAATCCAACTTGATAAAGGTACCTCAAAGAATCTCTTTAAGATATCAATTGGAATAAGTCTTGTGCAAATAACTCGAGCAAAGCGACAGTCTCTATAATATGGATGATAGTATCATTGTAGTGTCCACAAAGTAAGCAAGTAAGATTGAAGTCCAAACCACCTCTCACTATTAGTGAGAAGTCTTATCTTTCAAAACCAGCCACAACAAGTGTTTGATACTTTGTGGGCATTTAAGCTTCCAAATGTTCTGCCATAAATCATCGATCAGATGGTGACCAACTATCTTTCATAATTGCTTTATAAGTTTCAGTCACAGAGAATTGTCCATTCTTCGCCCAATGCCAAATATAAATACCCCTCCCTGCAACCTTATTCTAACTATGAGTTATGACCCTTTAGTATTCTATAGCTAATCTCTAACCATTTCAAAGTGAAGTTGGATTAGACCCTATCCTTACCAATTGTACTTTTCTTGACATACCAAAAATAAATATACTTGGCTTATCCAATTTAAAGAATAAATTTTATGGTGGTTGTTTTTTTGTATTTAAATTTGTTGATTTTTTAGTATAATTAGTTCAAAATTTAATACTACTAGCTATGATAAATATAAAATATTTATTCAATCTTAATCTTATTTAAGAAGATTTTAAGGTAACAAGAGTAGTACTATCCACTATACAAGTAGTAGTTTGATTTTTTTTTTTTATTACAAGTAGTAAACATAGGACTAACAAAAGCTGTTATTTTATTCTAATTATATCATATGATTATGTTATATGGTTGTATTATTACTTGTTTCCTATTTAGATGACTCCACGAGTTGATTGTTTTTTTTTTTTCGTTTTATTCTTTCATGTTTTACTAATTTAAATTTGTTTAATTGTTGTTCTTTGATTGTCAAAGCTGCTGCTCCTTTATGACCATTTTTAAACCCAAAATTGAGCCGGTACAAATTTCTCATTTTTAAGATGCATTATTAGGTTGTAATCAATCATATCATCCAAAAGCATAATTAAAAGTACATCCCTCTCAAGACGTGTCTGTTAGCTTCGGAAAGCCAGGAATTTTTTGTTGGGTTGCTGAGATAAATTTTTTAAAGTGAAAAATTTTTTTTGAGAGGGACTAAAAATACAATTTTTTTTTCATTGAATAAAGTGATTAAAAGAAGTTAAAATTGAGTATATTTAAGATTAAGAAGGGCTAAAAGTAGAATTGAACCATTTAACCAAAGGGTCATAAGTACTTTATAATTAAAGAAAATCATTTCCCAAGATCAATGAGGGATGAATAACATGATCCATGGACAGGCCACACCCATATGTATTGATATTCTCATTTCCTGGCTTCATGCTAAAGTTTGATTGTCTTGATGTATATATCAAGTAGTTATTATTTAATTAAAAGATAAATCAAATTTGACTTGAATTAATTGGATAATTAAGGATAATGAGGCCATGATGAACCATCTTTTATGGACATTACGATGCATGTGAGGCATACACATATTATATTAAGAGAGAGATTATATATATATATATCAACTCAATTATATGTTTGTTGGAAAGGAGAAATAGCAGCCGTGGTTGAGTTGAAATTGGGTGCAAGTTGAAAGAGTAATAACCAATAAACAATATGTATAATTATATCAAACCTAGTTTTATTTTATTTTTTATTTTTTTAAGATTAAGTTGACATTAGGCCAAAGACATTAAATATAATTATTTCCTAAAAATTAATTCCATTCTAGTGACAGTTTTTCCCTAATAAAAAAATAAAATTATATTTTCATCCTTTCTAAAATTTATAATTTAATTTTTTTAAAAATGATAAAATGTTACGTGAATATTCTGCTTTAAATAGTAAAATCAACAGGGAGAAGTTAAGCAAAAAGGCTTGGATGGATAATGATTTTTAAGAAAAATAAGATAATAATGGATTAATGACGTCTTCTATAATTAATTTCCCATAATTTCTGTTTTATTTTGTAATTAGAAATGGCCGGCTTCGTTTGGATTTAATATTTTTATATAAAGGAAGAAAAAAGACAAGAAAACACAGCCATGTTTAGGGTAATCAGTCAACTCAGCTCCCATCAGTAGGCCACTGTGTTTTTTTAGATTCAATTGTCGCATTTATATATTAAAATGTATTTTTTATCATCATCATATCTTAAAATGTATTGATGCTAGATTCGTTTCAGATGATCCCGATATTTTTGTTCATAAACTGATTTCTTTATATTGGATTTACTTATTCATATTACTAAGTTGAGCTTACTGTTTAATTGTAAAAAAAAATTTATTTTACAAAAAATGATTTTTTTTTTATTTCTCACAATTTTGTCTTTTAACTTTGATGAATTAATTCAATTAAGTAATATTGTGAAAACTAACATTTTAACATTTTCTCCAACCAAACTGGCTTTTAATTTTATTATTGCCTTTTTTCGTAATCTGATTCCGTATTAGTTCCACCCATTACTATTTAATTAATAAATTAATGTAATCAATTTATTTTCCGTAGTAATTAAAATTTTGATTCCTACTAAGTAAGACACGAATAATATTAGAATTTCTAACTTCAATTTTTACCATAACATTTATGCACCAATTCTAATAAGAAATGGTGTGTATCAATGCGATATTCACTACTTGTTGAGAATGCACACTACTGTAGTTTGTTGCAAATATTTTATGAGATTTTGGGTTAAATTTGGAAAATTATTATTTTATTTTTTATTTTTTAAATTTGTTAAGATTATTTTCATAATCTTTGAAATTATTATTTTTAATTTTTTTAATTTTTTTTAAATTTAAACTATTTATCAATGTAACATATAAGATAAAAAGTGCCGTATGAATAATAAAAAGTTGAGAGTAAGGGACAGAGGGAGGGGACCATTAACTTTGCCCGATATGAAAAATTTTGTATTTTAGTCCTTTAGTTTTTAAGAAATCATAAGTTAATATAATAAAATTATACTTTTTTCCTATTTTTTATCCATTTATGTTCTCCTAAAACAATTTTCTAACTTTATCCTTAATTAGGAGTCAATTTACTCCAAATAAAAGATTCCAATAATTATATCATCTAAAATAAATATACATTGCTCTTAAGTGGAATATTCAATTAGCCCGTAACTCTATCTATTTTTAAATTTTTTAATGTATTATACTTGATATGACGTCAACCTTTTTACAGATTTACTATTGTAAATCTTATTTGTTTTTCCTTGATGCTTAATTGATGAGATGTAAATCTCAAATCAATTTTACAAATAATGAAATAATTTAACTCTAAATAGAAACTGTAGCTTTAAATGTTAGTGCTGTAGAGAAGATTTGCTTTTTATCTTAATCAAGTGCCTAACTATTTCATTAAACAAATCAACCAATCACCATCTTATGATTAAAAGTAAAAATAAAAGAAATAGATTAAAATAACCCCAAGTCGATGGAGGGTGAGAAAGTTAGATGAAATACCATGTGAATGGCACCCACTGCCTTACATTTGTTTCTCTTACCCTAAAAATACTTTGAAAAATAACTAAAACAAAATATAAGACTTTCACATGTTGGGGTTTAATTAATTGGAAGTCAATAGAGTCATGGACTTTAGATTAATTAGGAATGAAGGCGTCCACGTGATTGGCAATCCATGTGGAATCTTTTTTTGTCCATCATCAAAATATTTTAATCTTATATCTTCTTCTAATTAAACTAATTTCTTTGATAGCTTGAATTCATCGTACGTCATCTCTAAATCTTTAGGAAATAATAAAAATGTTAAATAAAAGAGAAAAGTTGCATATGTTGAACATAGCTTAACAGGTGACTGATAATAAATCAGAAGTTACTAAGTGTTTGGGCCCAAAACTGAAAAATGGATTTGAGGCGAGCCTTAAACATTGGCCTGGATCTCAAACCTACCAACCCATTTATTTTTGTGGGTTATCCTTCACGAAATGAGGCTTTTATTTTAACCCAACATTTAAAAAAGTTTTGACATTGGTATCTCATCCTTCACCTATCATGAATTGCAATCTCCTTTTATATTGAAAAATAACAACAAAAAGTAAGAGGTAAAAAAGGGAAATGACAAAACCTAAGATTAAGGATTCATAAATGAAGATCCCAAAATTTTGGTGATGAAGCAGCAGGTGGGGAAGGGCTGTGATCAAAGAAAAAGACATGGGGCATCACTAAACCTTAGTTAGTGCCTCAATTTTGTGTGGCAAAATCAATCCTTTGGTCATGATTTTGTCAATCTGCTCAACCCAACCCTAACACATGATGTTAAACGGGGAAAACAAAACTCACTTTATAAAAGGTAAGTGTGGGATTTTAGGCTCGGACTGGGGCCTGCCTCAACCGCAATCAAGACTAGTGGGTTCCCACTTGGATTTTCAAACCTGTTTACACGGGGTTAAACCCAAGCTGGCATAGGGTACCCCGTACCCTTTCATTTACACTTCAAGTCGGGATTGTAACACGTCGTGGATGTTTTCAAAATCCATGCAAACCCACCCTATTCCCTTGTAATAGCCTTCCAACCATTTCTTCTAAGGCAAGCAGGGTATTGAAGAGAAATGATATTCAGTGTGTTCTTTTTCAAAGCATGAGTGGGGCAAGGTTTTGCAATTTTCAGATCGATAAAGTGAATATACTTGGATTCAGTTTCGTTAAGGTTTAAGCACTTCATGTTTGTATGTGGTCAGAGCCTTGGAGAGTACGGCAGCAACTATATAAAATTGCACTGCCATAACTTGATGTTTTAAGGTTCATGCTTTACCCATCCCATACCAATATTATAGCCAACAACCCTTACTGCACAACCTGGAAATTTTGAAACTTTTTAATCACATTAATCCTAATATTATAGTAAATATTAATAAATACAAACAAAAATCAAAATAATATTGTAATTACGAACGTATTTTCAATCGAATTCTTGTAACAATTATGATTGGTATCAAAATATACGAACATTTATTCAAATGGAAAAACCAAAAACAAAAAGCAGGTCAGCATATGCAATTTTTCTTTTTCATTTTGTCCCACTTAACTCCCGCCTCAATTCGAGTTTGGCGCCAAAAGTTCAGAGTAACGGTCAAAAAAGACGAGGCGGTCCGCCACCACGCAAAAGAACGAGAAGGGTTAACCTTAAAAATTCAAAATTATTATTATTATAAAGTAAGGTAAGAAAAGAAGGGACCCAGATACCGACGTGCTGAGATGTCATATGCGTGGCTCTTCATTGTCGCCTCGTAGTTGGCTCTCCGTTGCTGCAAAAGACAACCCAATGACCCATCCCTAATTCTTCTACTTCCCACATCGGACAAGTGGGCCCCACGTTTTCTTCTTCTTTCTTTTGGTTTATGGGTTGCTCTTTCTCTTTAAATTGCTATTTTTTTTATTTTTTTTATCGATGTGGATATTTCGGCGATGCCGTGGTCCCCATTATCGCCTTTGCTTTGGCGGGAATATCACCGGTTTTTGCCATACCCTAATCATCCAGAGCTGGTCCCCTGTAAAGCTTTTGGGTAAAAAATCTTAGATTCAAAGTTTTAACCGCCAACCAATAACTGTCAGACGCCTTCTGTCTTTTTTAAAAGACACGAACAGCTGTCGGATTTGGGTTAGTGTAATGCACGTTCGAAAGGGAGAGTGTCTGGAAGTTTTCAAATACTCTATCATGCGGAACCATCGTCACCCAATTGCAGTTCAAACTTCAAACATCGTTGCGGCGATTCACCTCAACGGAGAGTTAGATTTAAAAAAAAAAAAAAAAGTCGCTCATTTTTTAAAAAATTTGAATTGAGGTTAGTTGAAATTTATTATTTCATATTGTTAATTTTTTGGTAAGATATAAGTTATATTATTGACTCAACTAAACATGACAAGCTGCCTTTTTCTTTATTTGTTTTAAACGGTTTAGACATTAGAAAAGGCCACGTCGGAAGCGGTGAAAGACACGGTGTAGATAAACCGGAGAACGTGTTTCTGTCAAGCCTGCACGTGATGTGCATACCTTGGGTCCGTCCCATACCACTGTATTGGGGTAGGGGTGTTTATTATGACAGCATGTCCACTTGTGTGATCAACACGTTCAAGACTATTAACATAGACCAAAAGTTTTATTACAAGAGACGACATAATAAATCCCAACGCGTGACTCAACAACTACAGGCGTGCAGTGTTTAATTTATGGATACCCTACCAATTAAATGCCTACACGTGAGATTTGCCCCTCATAAATATCGACCGTTCTATAAGGAATATGAATTTGCTTCCTGGAAAATACATTCAAATCGACTGAAATATATTTCGAAGTTTAAGTTAGCTGTTTCCATTTTTTTTGTGAATGCTATATCGACGGGGATAGGGTTTATACTCGTATTTTTAATTATTTGATAAAAGTTTTAATCATGGCTTCGAATATCTTTTGATTATAGTTTAGTTTAAGAAAAAGTTTTTAAAATTTTGACTTTTTACGTTGAATTATTTGGTCTTAAAGGTCGATTTGAATGAGCAGTAAATTTTATTTTAATAACATTAAAAACAATGACGATGATGATAAAATTAATTATTATATAGTGGTGATATTAAAAATAGTGACGGAATGGTTATATGTTTAGTTACAAATGTAACGGTGACAATAAAAATAAAAAAAAATTGTCAAACACATTACATTAAGATATATATATTTATTCTAATTTAGGGTTAAGAGTTTAAGAATAATTTATTCGTGTAGGGTGCAGATACATAAAATCAATTAGTGTTGGAAGTATGGTAGAGAAAGTAGGGAGAAACTTTTTTCTTGTCCAAGAAAATGAGTGTTCTTGGGTGTTGGAAGTATGGTGGGGAAAAGAGGTGATCAAATCTTTTGGGAAGCAATGGATACTTAAAAGAGGCTTGTTTGTCGGGAAAGGTTTCATGTTCATGAAGGCCAAGTGTGCTTGAAAAGGCAATATGTATTTTGGTGTAAGCTTAAATTTTAAGAAATTGTACTTGAAAATGTGTAAGTTTAAAATTTAAAATTTAGAAAGTTGTTCAAATCGAAAAGAGTTATATCTAAAATGATGTAACTTTAAATTTTGAGAAATTATATTCGAAAATGTATGAATTTAATATTTAAGAAGTTGGGGGATGTAGGAGCCTCGGCCCCTCTAAAATAAAAAATTATTCATTTATACATTTTATAATTTATAACATTTTAAATTAATAATAGTAAAATTATACTCTAACCCCTAAAATTTGATTATTTAAAAAATATAAATATATAAATTATTAAAATAATAAGTTATATTTTTACCGGGCGTAAAGATATATGATTTAATTTTTACCTTTAAAAAGATTTCTGATTGTACTTGTTGCTCTAAGGTTGGTGAGCTACTTAAATACATTCCATTGAGAGCGGTAGGGTTCACGAATAAATATATATACACAACTTTAACTAGGTGTATACATATATAGTTTGGGCGAGGAAATATATATAGGCACGTAATTTATACATGTAGTTTAGTGTACTTTCTACCTGGATTTTTACTTCCATTTGACATCATATTAACTTTATTGTCGTAATAGTCCTAAAAAATATATCTTAAAAAATATGTTTCTTGCATATTTAAAATTATAAATAATAGTAAATTTGAATCCGTTAAATTACATTTATAATAAAAATCAAATTTTAATCTTTTGTCCCTACTAGAAATGAAGACCGAAAGTCCGAAGCCATCGAGCATGACAAAGTGACAGAAAAAAAGCCGATCCGACCGGTTAGTTATCACGTGTGAACCGTCGGCAAAAACTAAAACATACTTATCACTTATCAGTGGCTTTGTACAGGTGGCATCCGAGCTAGGATCAATAGAGACGTGGCAGTATTAAAGTTGACCCGTGGGATTTTTGTAGAATCATGATGTAATAAAAACAGGTCATGCGGGCAGGCGTTACTCACGCCATGTAAGATGTGACCACCTCTCGTTTTTTTTAAAGGCGTGGTTTCGACTTTCGATATTAATAATCTTATTTTTTTTTAAAAAGAAGAAAAAGATTAAATGAATTAATTAATGTAAATATATATATTCATGGTGGAGCAGAGCTGAAGGGCGAACAAGTGGTGTTTTCGCGCTTTGAAAGTCTTCCTTGTTTTAGAGACAAAGAACAAGTGGAGAACATAGGAGAGAAAAGAAGAGTGTGGCGAGGAGTTGTTAATGGTGATTTAGTTGAAGGTATTATACAGTGGAGCTTTAAGAGGATCTCTCACTTGGCAACAACATTGTTGGTTTCCTAGGTGTCTCCAGGCATTAAAAAAGGTTTTTTTTTTCCTTTAAAGTTTGGAGGAGAAGATGGAGTGGCATGCTTGTCTTGATGAATACGAGAAGCTTGTTATAAGGATGACAACTCCTAGGTTTGTTTTTCTTACGTTTCTTCTCTTCAAATCACAAAAACAAGTTTTATAATGTGTTTGATTTTGCTTTCAATGTTCTTCTCAGTTCTGGGGGCTTTATTCTAGTTTTAAAGGTTCCTCATTCCTCTGCTTTTTCTTGTTATTAAAGGGTGGTAATTGACAATGCCGTTTGCCCCACTGCTACTCTTGTCAAGGTTGATAGTGCCAGAAGAGATGGAATTTTGTTAGACGCTGTTCAAGTTTTAACAGATCTAAATCTTTCAATTAAGAAGGCTTACATTTCATCTGATGGCCAGTGGTTCATGGATGGTGAGCTGAAAGCTTGCTTTATTTGGCATGTTACTATTTCTGGGTCTTAATTGAAAATTCTTGGCACTATCATTTTCCTTTGATTTTTGTAGTTTTCCATGTGACTGACTTAAATGGAAATAAGTTAACCGATGAGAGCGTTATAAGCTACATTGAACAAGTAATTATTTCTTAATTACACTTCAATCCCCTTAATCCTAGCTTAATTACCCCCTAAAACTTTTTTTTGTCTGGTTTATACAGTCCCTTGAGACCTCATTCCCCGATAGAAGCCATGGATTTGATGGCTCAACAGCTTTGGAATTAACTGGAACAGATAGAGTTGGTCTTTTATCTGAAGTATTTGCAGTTCTAGCTGACCTGCAATGCGATGTGGTTGATGCTAAAGTATGGACTCATAACGGCCGGATCGCGTCTTTAATTTCCGTTAAAGACTGCAATTCGGGGTCTCCGATTAACGACTCGCAGCAAATCGACAGAATCAAATCACGTTTAAGGAACATTTTGAGAGGAGACAACGATATCCGTAGCGCGAAAACTTCGGTTTCTTTGGCCATAACCCACACCGAGAGGAGGTTACATCAAATGATGTTTGCAGATAGTGACTACGGAAGAAAGCCTGTTTTGCAATGTAGGGAAGATTCGCCCGTGGTCACCGTGCAAAATTGGGCGGAAAAAGGTTATTCGGTCGTGAACGTTCAGTGCAAGGATCGAGCCAAGCTTTTGTTCGATGTTGTTTGTACATTGACGGATATGCAATATGTTGTGTTCCATGCCACCATCAACACAGTTGAGGATAAAGCATATATGGAATTCTATGTTAGGCACACAGACGGAACCCCCATTAGTTGTGAAGCTGAAAGACAACGAGTTGTCCAATGCTTACGAGCTGCTGTTGAAAGGAGAGCATCCGATGTATGTATATGGAATCGTTTACGTTTTTAATGTTTATCCTGTATTTGCAAACACTGAAGCATTAATTGTATGATTGCAGGGTGTAAGGCTCGAGTTATGCACATCAGATAGGCAAGGTCTATTAGCAAATGTGACCCGAACTTTCCGAGAAAACGGTCTTAACGTGACAAGAGCCGAAATATCAACCACGAATGACATTGCTCGAAACGTTTTTTATGTGACGGATGCAATCGGGAATGTAGCAGATCCCAAAATCATAGAAACAGTGAGAGAAAAGATTGGTTTAGGGGAGTTAAAGGTAAAGGAATTGCCTTTGATATATCATGAAAGGGAAGAAGCAGCAGTAGGGGTTGGTGGGGCAGTGTTATCACTTGGGAGCCTAGTAAGAAAGAATTTATACAATTTGGGGCTTCTTATTAAATCATATTCTTGACGTGGAAACTCCAACTCTCGTGGCAGCAATTTGGTGGCAAAGAGCTTTGAGCTGTGGCCTTGGTGTACATATGAAGGTGGAATGTGGTAATAGATGTTATAGTCGGATTTTGTAGGTACAAAAGATACCAACCGAAGAGATTACAAATGTTTAAGATTCATTTATCGGACTTACTGTCAGCTAAAGGGGATAGTTGAGATTCGATTGTCTTTTTTAGCCTATTGGAAACCACCTTTAAAGGGTAGTGAATTTGTTGGTTTTGGCTTCAACTTTGATTGGTCCACCATGGTTTTTTTTTTCTTTTTTTTTAGGAAGTGAAGAATTTTAAATGACAAAGAGTGGGGGATGTTGGTGGGGTCTGTGAATTTGTGGGTATAGATTTGGTTGGTAGGAAAGAAGATTGGGTAGAAGAAAATCATGGTTTCTCCTTGTATACTACATTTGTACATAATTTATAATTGACTTTATTTCTTATTTTGTCTACTATTTTCTTCTTGGGCTTATTTGCTTTGCATCGACATGATATATAAACAATTTCTTTTTTAATCTCTTTAAAAATTTAATAATTTGATTTAAGTATTTCTAACACAAGAATCTTACCCTTTGATGATAATTTAGTTTAATGCAAGTAGGATATTAATATTCACTCAATAAATGCAAGTTGTAAAACTTGCTTGAGTAGCTTTGATTAAATGTTGTTTATCTATAAAATTCATTTGGGTTGGAACTTTTGAGGGGACAATAGTAGATTTTTATATGAGCAGTTTCTCTTTAATTGTATCTTTTTTTTGTAATTATGTGAATATTAACTCTCTAATTGTATACTATTAAAGGAAATAAATTATTTTAAAATAAAAAAGAAAGAAAAAATGACCTCAAAATCACGACTCATAATTTCAAAACAAAATCAAATCCTTCTCTTATTGACAATTAATATATAGTGTTTGAATAACTCATTTATTATCACATGAAATTAGAAATTAAGATTCGATTGATATATCAATTTAAAAATTTTAATTAAATTAATTAATTAATCAATTAATATAAATAAATTGAATAAAATTAAAAATTAATTGAATGGTATTTTTTTATTTTTTAAACTTTTAAAATTTTGTATTTAATCAAAATAGACCAACAGGATTATAAAAACATTGGCGTAGAATTGAGAAAAGCTTGTGGTTCCCATTGGGAAGAAATAAATGGAAAGTATGGTGGTAAACAACTTTTGACCCCAAAAAGCATTGTCGACTTAGGGGTTTGAGCTTCGATGAATACGACACTTTGACTCAGTTGCCTGTAACTGCGCCTGTTAACACGGGTAGGTTAGCTGGCTCCTTATACTCTCTCGGAACAGCCAAAAGTGACACAGACATGACACAAAAATCAAAATCTTTTTATGTATGAGACAAGATTCAATTAATTTCAACATATTTTGTACATTGTTCTGTACCATTACGAATCCATCTAAGAGGTAAAAGTAAAAGTATGACTCATATTGAGTTAGATTATTTTTTTATATTAAATAAAAAATTAATTCTGTTAATTTTTTTTCTAATTTAATTATTAAAAATTATTTTTTTATGTCAGGATGACGTACACATGACATGTCACATGTCATTATGTGATTGTTTTGTAATTATCTCAATTTTTATCGATATAAATAAATAAAGATAAGATAACAAAAATAATTAATTTACTTTTTAATATAATGTATAAGGATTAGCTTGTCGATTTTTAATAAAAGAAGCAAAATGCAATTCGATCTATAATACAATAGTCTCCAGATTTTATATCTCTGTTTAATTAACTAGAAAAAAAAAAGAGGAAAATTTCAAAATAACAGCATTTTGTGTACTAATAGCACCAAAATCAACCTATTTTTCAATGCTTTTGTTGGGAACTTTAGATCCATATATTAGCCCATTTGGTTTTTTTTGATAGAAAATTCTCTATAATTTTCTGCTCCAAGCTAATTTTTCTATGGCTTTTTCCTCGCATCTTGTTCACTAAGCCTTAAATTTCTTGTTCATCATTCTTAGCCTCACCTTATCAACTCAACAAATCAATAAAATAATTGTATATATTGTTCTCCCCCTTTCTTGCTAATTCTTGTTTATGTCACCAATTTCGGACATGATGCAAGAACGAGGCTAGCTTATGGCCTAAAAAACAACAAATACCAGATGCTTGAAAAAAAATATTGAACTAAAACCAACAGATATTTTCTCAATACAACCTTCCATTTATGTTAAATCAGTTACAAAAGATTCGAGCTGAAACAAGGCAGGAAAAAAAAATGTTAATGGACGATTAATGGCAGTAGTTGAGATAGGTGACGGCTCTGGTTAATCATCATCGTCTTCAATCGCGGACCAGATCATCCTGACAATACATCCAAGACTTCTCATGTCAGCAGCTACTAAAATTAAAAGAAACATATTTGGAGACAGAAATCTTTGCATTTATTGGATAACAAAAGGTACCAGAATATATCGAAAAAGAGGAGAACGACGAGGTAGGCGAGTTTAAAAAGGCGTCGCTTCTTCTCCCTATGAAGCAAATTAAATATCTCGGTGACATCTACCAGGTGCTGTCTCTGTGTGTAACTGATAAGAAAAGAAAAAATCAGCGCATTGGCCAGAAGCATATAAAACTCCCGCGGTGCTAAACAAAAGATTATGTTCCATTAGGGAAATATAATATTATGGATAGAATGTGAGATTATCAATTAATTTAGTTGAAATGTAAGATTCAGGTGTTTGATTGACAGAACGTAACATTTTATCTAATTGTCATTGTAATGGAATTTGTTATTTTCAACCAATTTTAATTCATTTAATATTTTTTAATCTAAATTTCAATAAAATTAAGATAAATTATTAAAATTCTTACTTTTTATTACAATTTATATATTAATAAGTAAATATATTGGGTTGAAATAAATTTATAAATTATAATTATAATAATGCATGAAAAAGTGATTGCAACACCAACTACAATTATATCAAGAATTAATATATAAATAAAAAATATTAAATAAAATATAATGATTATAATTGTAATGTATGATATCCACTGGTTCACTATTAAGAAAAAAGTCCAAATTCATTACAATAATAAAAATAAATGACAAATTGGCCCAAAATTTAAAATTAAGCCAATAATTTTTGTAATGAGATTACACTTATATTACGAGATGACCAGAATGTTAAAATCTAAACATTTTAGTCTCATTTCGGAATATAACATTATGGACCATAATGTTATGTTCGACAAACCAAATACCCTCTAAGTATCATATGCACTGATCTACAAATAACTAAAATTATGCAAGGAGGCCAAGGCTGTTCATGCAGATATTGCAATTCTCCATTCAATCCTCTCCGGATACATAAATGCTTGCCAATAGATCCTCTCCGCACCTCCCCTCACGTCTATTGTTTTCACTCTAATGAAGATCGATAAAGCATTTCATTGAGTCCATCTATGGATACAACATAACCCGGCGCCATATTACACTCACAAGCTAAATGAAAATTTGTTTTTACGCTTGATGCTTCATAGCATCAGTCTCTAACCTAACAGAGGGCAGCAAATCAATGCCAAAGTAAACAATAAGCTATCTATCAAACACACGAACTAAGATTTTTCCAAAGTTTGAATGCTACCTTAACTAACATGCACATTATCGATAAGCTCGTCGGACTAAAACAGAACAGATCAACGAGACAGGGCTTAAATCCGACCATGAACCGAAGGTAGAGAAAACTATCCTTGAAACGGACTACACTACTGATAAGAAGTCTAAGAAGATGGGAGAAAAACTTACAGTCTAACATCGTAGTATAAATACGGAGCAGATATCAGCGCCATGATCCAATGCCCCGTTAACAGATAGAATAAACATAAAATTCCTTGTACTACAAATTCCGGTAAGACCACGCTGTTTATCCGCGATGAAGAATCGTAGGGATTGATGTAATCGAATTCTAAATCAGCCAAGCACATAAGCTGAAGCAAAATTATGAAGCTGTTACAATCCATTCCCATTCTCAGATGAGCAAAACAAACAAAAACGATAACATCAGTAAAATCATCAAGCTGTCATAATACATTCCCTCCCATTCTCATAATATCACTAATGAGCTATGCACAATGTAACCATGTTACTGGAATTTCGATCCTATAACAATGTTCAACACGTAAATGCAGTCCAAAAATAATAGTTGTCCTCATTCTTTTAGCATTTATTAGGTAATTTACTTGCAAATAAAATGAAGAATCAACTAAATAATCATTACCCACCATGCCATTGCAACAAACACAGAAAAAGGAAAAATGAAAGAAAAACAAAGATTGTAGGTTTAACAAGGAATTGACCTGATACACAAGGAGAACAATAAGGGCAATGAGGATGAAGAAAGAAAGAATCCATATAAAGAGATCTCCCATTCCTTCTCTTTTCTCTATTTATTTGATTTCCCTTTTGATTTTTTTTTTTTTTTTTGCTTCGTTGATAAGAGAACGGAACAAGAAGACACAATTTTGGCTACGCCGGAGGTTGGCGTTGGGTTCCAACCCGGAAACCGTTGAAAGATCCGACCAAAAGTGGCCAAAGGGGGAACCGCTGTTTGAGCTTTTTTAATGTTTAAAAGACTTGGAAGACTTCTTCTTGTTGTTTTAACCCTTTCGGGAATTTAAATCGAAATTATTATATGGAACAGGAATTGAAATTTATGCAAATCCCAAATTCAATCAGCCTGCAGAAATCAAATCGGATAAATGTATGGTGGCGTCAGAGCATCGGACTTTTTTAACAGTTGTTGGAGGCCAAAGCCCAAAGTGGAACCCTTTAAGAAGTTGTTTGATAATTGCGGGCTTGTTCGGCAGTTTTAAGTACATTACAGATTGGGCTTCTTAACCAATTTCCTTGTTAGGCGTGTAATGGTGAGGAGGGTCGGAAAAAACGTGCAGAAGAACAGTAGCAGTAATGGGGATTGATATCGCATGCTCATGGGAAACAAGAAAGAGAGTCCAAGCACCAAATGATTACCACACATCACATCACCATCGATCATATCGGCATTCGCCACCGATATTTTGGGGCGCTAATCATCAGTCACCCATCACAGGAGCTTTTGCTTTGGTCCACTCTGTATGATTGGATTTCGATACGCATTTTACCCCTTCTTTTCCGGCTTAAAAGATAAAATCCAACACTGTTTTGACTTTTATTTCTCACTTCAAAAAAAGTAACAATAAAAAAGTAACTCTTATCTTATCACTTTATTGTTGCCCAGCTTTTTATCATTTGATGACTGCCACTGGCATGATATCACTGAAATTATCATGCATACATTGCACTCTCACTAGTGCCCACAGTCCTCTGCTTATTACCTTCTTTCTCAACTCACATTTCCCTGTTTTGTTTCTGGAGATTTGTATCCAATTCTATCGTCTACAGATTTATATTTTCAGTAATCATGCAAAATATGAAGTATGCATATCATATAATTTTTTTCAATCGTTCAAACATTTCCATTCTCTTTATTTTCTTCCTAATTTAACACGCTCCATTTATAAGAAAATGAAATCTTTGAAGGGTCAAACAAAGACCAAAATCAAATAATGATTGGGTTGTTAGGGTTAGTGACTCAAGGTAAAAAAAAAAAAAGGAAGTAGCGTGAAAGGACTAATGATGAGACAAAAATAAGACATTTAATATATCCATCAATCTTATTATTTTTGGATTTTGTCTTTACATATTTTTTAAAAATAATATTTATAGTTATTTTATTTAAAAATTTTATATTATATTTTTTACTTTCTTAAAATATATAATTACAAGTGTAAAATAATTTTACATGAATAATAAAATTTATATATATCTGCTTTGATTTTTTTTCCTTTGCACAAGTTGTAATAATTAGAGCATTCCTATTCCCACGACTTATCATAGCCTGGCATAGTGAAAGCTAAAATAAATATTAAACCCCTACCCTACTCATCATTTATAATTACTTCATTTGTTTTTAATGCTTTGTAAATAATTGCTACTTTTGCATAATCATAAATACTTCACATCGTTTTCCATCAGATTTCAGGTTAAATCTATTTTTTTAGGGGTTCAACTTTAAAATCAGATTTAACTATAATGTATGTATAGTATTGGCTGAATTAGAAAATTTTTTCGAAATCGGAATTAAATTTTATATTTTTACAATAATAAAAATATAATAATAATTTATATATTTATAATTTTATAAATTATAAATAATCTAAATAAAGAATTTTTCTATTTTAGCTACTAATCCGCCCCTAATGTATAGTATTGTTATAAGTGTTGTTATAATCTATGGATTTTAATAACTCTGATCTTCACCGTGAATAATCCATTTTTAACTTGATTTCCCATCATTTTCTTTTTGAATAACTTTTATTGTTGTTACTGAATCGAAATTAATAGTTTTCTATATGATTATTTATAAAATTTAAAAAAAATGAAAATTCGAGTTCCCAAATAAAAAGTATCGCTTTTGTACATGAAGAAAAAAAAATAGATATTAAACAATTACAATATAGAATAAATTAATATAATTAATAACACAATAAATAAAACTTATTTAAGATAAACTTACCCAAAACTATTGTAGAACTAGACCTAATCATGGGTCGGGTTCAGGTTCGATTGATACAAAATTTTAAATTCATATTTCTAAATTTGGATCCAGTTTGATCTGAAAAATGAGTTTAAAATTTTGTCCAAATCCGACTAAGATTAAAAATGCTAAACTCGAGCCCAACTAGACCCGCCCATATTAAAATAAATATTTTCCAATAAATTAAAAATGTCTTAAAACTATTTATATTTAAATAATACTAAGATAGTTGTAACTTAATAAGTAAATGCCTCTAAAATAGTAACAAAATTAATAATAAAATAAGAGTTATACAATATTCGAAAAATAACAATAAAATAAGAACAATATAATAACAAAATAGTAATAAAATAGCAACAAAATTACAGCAAAACAGTTGATTCGAGTCGGACTGAACTCGAGCAAAAACTCCTAGGTCCAAAAAAATGAATTTAAACCTAATTTTCAAATTTGTATTTTTGTTCAGCTGCAAACAAGGTGGAAGCCGAAATTATATAGTATAGGGAATTATTTCCTTTTAAAAACAGACAGATCACATGCTAATGTAGAGCCAGAATGGCATCGGATCCTGGTTTCTTACCTTACATATGGTAGGAGTAGTATTACGTTTTCAGCTCCTCAAATGCATATTCTTTTTGTCGAAATAAAGCTAATAGTTGAATTGAAAATAATATAATAATATTATATAAATATATTTTCCAGTATTTCCTCAAAATATATTAAAAATATTTATTTTTATATCAGATCATTGTTGTTTATATTTTAAATATACATTATTATATTAATTTTATATATTTTAATATGATTATTAAATAAATCCTCGTATATATATATTCCCCTCCAATTTCCAAATCTGCATGCAAAGAAAGAAACAAGTAAAATTAGTCTTCAAAAGTGTTTCACAAATTCATGCAAGCTACAGACGATTCCCCTTAAATTGCCGCATCTTTTGACTAAGCAATAAAACCGCCACCACCAATACTGAAAATGTTGCCGTTCGACACAATCGAGGAGGCTGCTACATTCATGGGACGGAACCTAACGGCGGCCGAGACCATGTGGTTCAAGTACTCGGCTAAAAAATCGGATTACTATCTTTACTGCCACAACATCTTGTTTTTGTTCCTCATATTTTCTGTTGTTCCTTTGCCGCTCGTTTTTGTTGAGATGATGAGATCTTTGGGTTTCGATAAATACAAGATTCAACCCAAAGTTAGCCTGTCGTTGCCCGAGATGTTCAAATGTTATAAGGATGTTATGCGGATGTTTGTTCTTGTTGTGGGTCCTTTGCAGTTAGTCTCTTATCCTTCAATTAAGGTAAAAACTCATTCGATTTTTCAGGATTTTTGTGGGTTGGGTTGGTTTAAAACTTTTATGTTCGATTACAAAGTTGGGACCTTTTGGGTGACCTTTTTTTTTGGTGAAAGCTTGAGTTTCGGGAGAATGTGATTTGTCGTAGTAGGAAATTTGTTTATTCATTGGATATGCTTGTGTACACATGAGGATTTCTTCAATTTCCTGACTTAAATTTTATGTTGGACTTAATGAGATTTTCATTTTCATCATGGGAAATTTGTTTAATATTCTCCCACCCCCCCCCCAAAAAAAAAAAAAGTTTCAGTGACAGATCAATTCATATCATTTTCCCCCTCTGTTGTAGGGAGTTGATTCTTCAGTCTCATTAGTGAGATTCTTGGAGATTTGAATATAGATTCCTATGTTCATTTAGACATTTAATAGGACACTTTCTAATAATTTTGAATCTGTAATCTTATTGTTGCAACCTCCATAAATTAGCTTAAATGATAAGGGTTTTCAAATTCCTTTTTAATATTTTTATTTTGTACTAAACTGTGCAAGTTTCTGAGGCATAGTATTGGTTTATGTTTAGCTGAGAATGAGGATGTTTCCTTGACAGATTATCGGGATTCGAACAGGGCTGCCATTACCATCGTTGTGGGAGATTGTGGCACAGTTGACTGTATATTTCATGATAGAAGATTATACCAATTACTGGATTCACAGGTTCCTCCATGGTAAATGGGGCTACGAGAAAATTCATCGGGTTCACCACGAATACACTGCTCCAATCTGCTTTGCCGCACCATATGCACATTGGTTGGAAGTTTTGATCCTCGGGATTCCTTCTTTTCTTGGTCCAGCAATTGTTCCGGGGCATATGATCACGTTTTGGTTATGGATAGCTTTACGGCAAATCGAAGCAATAGAGACACACAGTGGGTATGCATACTAGAGCTTAACCTTTTTGTATATTTTTTTTACTTTTCCATTTTGCTCAATAGCCTTTGTTTCTTTAATCTTGTGACTGAATGATGCCAACTTTAGAATAATTTTCATTACTTTTCAGAGCCTCCTTTCTATAACAAAGTGCTTGTGTTTTGATGGATCTTTCAACAGTTGCCAACTTTTTCTTGATATGTTCTTTTTCATAAGTTGAACTTTGTTTCGCAGGGAATTACTACTAATTACCCCTTAAAATGTGGTGGAATGCAATAATCTATATTATATCTTGTTCAATGGTTTTCTTTTGCCTGCTATTATTGCATTCTGTCAATGGTTACATCCATTTCTAATACTTTGTTCTGTTTTCATCATTTGAAAATTTATTAACTGATTGCTGTGAGTTAATTAAAAGTAATGAACTATGTTACTTGGACTCGAGTGTGACTGTTGGATACTAGTATGTGAACAAAATTTTCCAAGTTTTTCCATGTATTTGGAGGATCCCTGGAGCTTATACCCCTAAACCCATGTGTCATACACTTGTGTCAAATACAGAGTACTTGATGGATAATGACTATCAAGTCGGGAACTTGCTATTAGAGTGATTGGGATTAAGATCTAGAGTGATTGGGATAATAGGTTAGCCATAAGCCATAAACATGTCTGACTGTTGGCATCATAAAGGCCAGGTTTAAAGGAGTAGCACATTGAAACAGCTAGTATATTTATCTGCATGTGGTTTATGGTTATCATGTGTAAAATTGACCTATGAACAACCATGGAGATGAAAATAAACTTTTACCTTTCCTGCGTAAAAGTGGTAGCTTGTTATTAAGGTTTAATGCAATTTGTATAACAATGTTCAGTTTATGAACCTAGTAAGTGCTTTCTGATGCTAAAGTAGGCAGTTCACAGTGTAAGTTGTTTTATGCAGGTATGACTTCCCTTGGACTCCCACAAGATTTATCCCATTTTATGGCGGTGCAGATTACCATGATTATCATCACTATGTTGGAGGACAAAGCCAGAGCAACTTTGCTTCAGTTTTTACTTATTGTGATTATATCTATGGCACTGACAAGGTAATGAACCAGTGCATGATTTCTCATGTAATCAGATGATAATTTTTCTTGTGTGATAAATTTGTTTCTTGTGTGATTAGGGCTATCGATATCATAAGAAGGTCCTAAGGAAGGTAAGTTGCTCATTTCCGTTGTTGCGTATCCCTTATTACTTGCATTGGCATCTTTTACACTTCTATAAATATGCTTAAAACCGTTGTTTCCAAATATTTTTTCTTGCTTATAATATGTTTCATGAGTCTTGATGGGTTTACATGCATGGCCTCACATACCAAGTCTTCCGGCTTGATAGTTTCATTTCTTCCATTCCACTAATTCATTGCTGGTGTAATTCAGTTGAAAGAGGGGTCTAAAGTTGATGGTGCTCAAAACGGAGGCTCATACTATTATCCTACTCAAGATCTTAAATCCGAATAGCCGCTTGTCAATGGAGCAATTCTCTCGAGCAGCCTCTTCGGTCTTCCTCTCGGATCGCATGTATTAACTTATGGGAATCTGATTTTGAGTTGACAATCATTGTTAGTATGATGAAGTAGATTTCTTAAGTGAATTCAGATGAAGATTAACTTGGGTCTTTTTTCGAAATGTGATTTTGTTGGTAGCTTGAAAGATATATCAGTTCTTGTTATTTAGGTTTTCTATGTCTTTGCCCTGTTTAAATCTTTTTTGTTTAAACTAAGAAACTATAAATCAGACATGGTGTGCATTTTCATTTGTCTCAGAATTAGTTACTAGTGAAGTATAGAATGTGTTGATCTCGGTTTTGTTCACACTTTTTTATTTTTCTTGAAGTATTTGTATTCGAATTTCATATTAATATATTTGAGCATAAACATGCCTATCATTATAAAGATTTGATCTTTTTGGTGAATTAAGTAAGTGGGTGAGTATTTCGTCACCAAATACAAAATTTATGCTTTTCATCTTCAAAAAAAATTATTTTATTTCTAACTTTGTAGCACCAAATTATTGACTTCGCCCGTAGAATAATAATCGATTACTGAAAATGAAGTGAGACATTTTAAGAAACTAGCACAAGGGTCGCTTAGGCTTAAGGCCCAGTAAGAAACTGAGACCAAGCCCCATCAATTTTCTCAGAAAATTCTTTCTGGGCTTCCCGAGAAAACCGTGTTGAATGAAATCATTACGTCCAGTACATAAAATTTGATTATATATATTTTATTTTCATGTTACTATATAAGGAAAATTTCAAGGTTCTAATCCAAATCTAAGCATCGAAAATACCAATTACATCATCAAATTCATTATTTAACCCAAATTCCGGGGAACGGAATTCCTTTTTCTCCATCGGAGTTCCAAATTCCCCCCTCCTGAAATCTCTTTTTTCCGCTCCCCTCAAAATCTCCTCTTTGTTCTATACAGAATAAATAAAATTTTAATTTTATGGCATGGAACGTGTTCAAATTCTGTACGGCACTACGTGCTTTGGGTTCGATTATGATCGGTTTCGTTCTTGCGGTTATCGGCCTCACTTACTATGCTGTGGTCATTGCTCATTATGGCCCTAGTCTCTTTCTTGGAGGCTTTGAAACCTTTTTTGCCATCGTAGTTCTCATCGTGTTTCATTCTCTGGTATACCCTTTTCTTCATTTCCTCTCGTGTTTCATGATTTGTTTATGTCAGTAATTGTCCTATGAACAACAAAGATTTTAGCTTTAGCTTTTTATTTGATTTGATTTGTGATGGAATATAGGATTGTTTTTTCAAGGAGGAGATTGAATTTAAGTGATTTTAATTGGTGAGTATATATACACAAGTGAATTTATTGTAAAGAGAATTCATTTTTAGCTCAAGTTTTCGTTATTTGGTGATAAAAGATGACATGAGAACTTAATTATTGTGAATTTTTATTGAGTGACTTCATGACTTCTGAGGTTTAGCTTAGTGGGGGTTTTGCAATGAAAATAACAGAGTGAATAAATGATATGAAACCTTAAATTAGTTGTGACAATATTTACGGTTTGATTTCCTTTTATGTGTTGTGATTGGTTTTGTTAGATGGCACTGCTGCATTTTGAAGTAAGCTTACCTTGTTTTTCAGCTGGTAATGGTAATGTGGTGCTATTCTTCTGTTGTTGTAACTGACCCCGGGGGTGTCCCACCAAATTGGAGGCCCCTCACGGATGAGGAGAAAGGTGATGCCGATCCTTTGGTAGGTTCTAGTTATGGAAGTGCACAATTAGATCCTAAGCAATCAGCTATGGTAGCTGCGAGCCAGGAGATACGTTTCTGTCACAAGTGCAAACAATTTAAACCTCCTCGTGCTCACCACTGCTCTGTTTGTGAGTCGTCTAGCTACATGAATTCTTCGGGTTGTAGCTTTTGTTGTTATGCCATCTTTTAGCGAAAGATTCCTTGGTTTATTAATTGATTTCAGGTAGGAGGTGTATACTAAAAATGGACCATCACTGTGTTTGGGTTGTCAACTGCGTTGGGGCATTGAACTACAAGTATTTCCTTCTATTTTTGGTATGTTATTTTAATGCATCTATCACAAGTCTTGTAACCGCACATTATCATTGATGAGGTACTTTGTTAGGCTGATTCGTTTCTTTCGGCATTGTTCTCTTGCCACAACATATTTTCTGCTCGCAATCGGTATATCAAGTCTTACACGTATTGAATAGATTCATATGCCAACCAGACTTACACTTATTGAATACATTCTTATGCCAACCAGACATCAATGTTTTTTTTCTTAAATTTGATGCAGTTTTACACATTTCTTGAGACCACACTTGTCAGTTTATTGTTGTTGCGAGTTTTTATGGAGTTTTTTATGGAAGGCGAGATAGATGAAACACCAGGATCACTTGCAGCTACTTTTATCACATTTGGTAAGTTTCTAAAGGGTTTAAGTATCTTCCATCTCATTGGTTGTCAATATATTGTAACCGATTGTAATTCAAAATTTTTTCAGTTTTAAACATAGCATTTACGCTGAGTATCCTTGGCTTTCTGATTATGCACATAACACTGGTTGGAGCCAATACCTCCACTATTGAGGTAATAATCTATGTTTCCTTTTGTTGCCAAAGTAATCAGTTAAGGTCTCGTTTTTACATGTTTTATTTTACAGGCATATGAGAAGAAAACCTCTCCAAAATGGCGTTATGACCTTGGTTGGAAGAAGAATTTCGAACAGGTTAATTCCCTTTTCTACCTTCCCGAACCCCTCGCTTTCGACTTCTATACTTTTTCCTATTTTTGTATGTTTCATCCAATCTCTGGTCGTCTCTTCAAGTACTTGTCTATTACATAAGATGTTAACCATTGAATAAATATTGGAAAGAAAATGGTAAGGGAGAGCACGAAAAGATCAGATATTCAGCATTTGTGTTTCGGAGATTATTTCTCAAGTTGCTCTGTTACCTGTTTGACAATTGAACTTATCAAAGATCGGAAATATAGTTGATCCTTCATCTTCGGTCCTTCTATGCTTCGCTCGACCATATTGTGTTTGCTTATGTAGATAGACTTCCCTTCACTTGATAGCTTCATCAATACACCACACAACATCAGTCCGAAAATGACACATTTCCAAGCTGCATAAATGCATATCTTACCATTGCTGTCATGGAAACTATAAATAGTTTTACAATAAGTTCATCTTTAGTTGTCCTTAAGTTGAGGATTACAGATTTGAAGTGAAAACTTTACCCCAATCGAATTCTGAAACTTAAAATCATGATAGACAAAAATTACTCTTTTCCGAATTCAGGTGTTTGGACTAGATAAGAAGTACTGGTTCATCCCAGCCTATTCTGAAGACGATTTAAGACGAATGCCGGCCCTTCATGGATTTGAATACCCAACACGGCCCGACTTGGAGCCGCTCCAGCAACATTAACAAAGGAACAAAACAAGCTTTCAAGTTTCAATCACTCATAAAAAAAACTAGGTTGCAGCTCATGTACATATCTGTATCCTTGTGATTTGTAAGTGATTTCATCAGTTATTTATTTTAGTCAGTGGTGTCACCGATTAAAGCTCAACATTTTCGTTGATTTTCCTTCTTGCCAATCACCATATGTGATCTTTCCTTTTGAGTTTTGTAATCTTTATTTGCAATGATTGAAACTTTCAGAAAACAGTTCTTTCCCGTACCAGACATTAGACAACCTGGATAGTTGCCTGTAATTTGTGTTTATACGATGAATGTGAAAGAGAACGAAAAAAAAGAGTGCGGAGAGATGTTCATGGGCTGGGCATGTGGTTGATATTGGGTTGGATTTATGTATAGCATCATTTACATTAATCTAAATTCGGTTTGATTTGAAACTCAAATTTTGTTTAAACTTATTCATATTTGTAAATGATTCTGATCAGGGACGAACTCAGAAATTTTTTTTAGAATGGGTCGAAATGAAATTTTAATTTTTAATAGTTTATATTTTTATAATTTTTAAAGCATTAAATTAAATTTTTATAATTTTAGTGGGGTCAAATGGTAATTTTACCTTTATTAATTTAAAATTTTAAAATTTTTTAAAGGGTTAAAACAATAATTTTTCATTTTAAGAGAGTCAGGGCCCTTATCAGCCCTTGGATTCGCCTCTGGGTATGATCTTTTATTTTTTAAAAATATTTTTGAAAAAAATGTTTTTATTTTTATTTTTAGTTGTTATATATATATCTTATATGATGTTTAAAATTATTTATAATTTCTCTTCAATACTTAAGTAAGAGGATGAACGCTTCAACACGTTGGAATTCACATTTTTTACATCGGCAACAATGTCAATGCTATCCGAGCAAAGATTTTTACTTTAAATTTTTAAATATATAAATTTTAATATAAAAAGAATTAATGTTTTGTTGTCTTTTTCTTGTTAGTATTTTTCATGTCAGTTTTACGATATATGTTCGAGGTTAGTGTTTATCCCTTCCAACAATGTTATTATTAAGGTTCAAACTTGGGTCTCCCTTTGTGAATATAATATATCTTACTACTGTACTCATCATTTGTTGATAATATCTTTTAATTAGTAAAACAAATTATCGAGATAAATAGGATGATTTTATTGTTTAATGTATGAGATAATTTTTTTTTATCTTAGATTTATTGAATAGTGAATTGTATTTGTAAAATTCACTTTTCTTATTAAAATATTTGAAAATTTTATTGAAAATTATTTTATATTTTAAATTTATTTAATTTTTTATATTTATAAATATTTTATATGCTAATATTTTTAAAAAATATTAATAAATCAGGAACAAAATATTAAAACATACAAACATTTGACTATATTAGCACAGACCCTTCATATATTTTTCTATAAAATATCTGTGAAAAATAAATTATTTTTTTTTCAATGTTTAATAATTTTATGTAGTTTTTCTATAAAAAATATAAACATAAAGAATTAAAATTATTTTTTAATATTTAAAAATTATAATATTATATATATATATAATTTTCATAGGAAATACAATACAAAATATGAAAAAAAAATATAAAGAAAAAACAGGTTGAGTAGATAAAATGTAAAATGAAGGAGAGAAGCGGGGTGATGGAAATCAAAAAAATAGGAAGGAAACACTCAGAATGTAGACAGTTTCCCTCGGCCTCTTTCACTAGCTTTTCTTCCTCGTCCTCTGTATTATTTTCACTGTTTTACAAGTTAAAAGGCAATTAATGTGCTATGCCCAACAATTCAATTCTCTAACACTCTAACCAAAATTCCAAAACGAAAATTCCTTGTCTTCCTTACCGGACTAAATGGGCCTCACTGAAGATCAGAAAAACGCTATGAAAGAGGCTTTCACTCTCTTTGACACCGACAGCGACAGCAAGATAGCTTCGACAGAGCTCGGGGTCTTAATGAGGTCCTTGGGTGATAACCCCACCCAAGCTCAACTCAAAAAAATCGTGGCTCAAGAAAAGTTAACTGCACCCTTAGATTTCTCACACTTTTTGGGGCTAATGGAGAAGCACTTGAAAATAGAATCGTTCGAACAGCAATTGCGTGATGCGTTCAAGGTGCTGAATAAGGAGGCGACCGGCTTTGTCCTGGTGTCGTATCTTAAACACATATTGACCAGCGTTGGGGAAAAGCTAGAGCCGACGGAGTTTGATGATTGGATCAAGGGAGTTGATGTTGGCTCCAGTGGGAAGCTCAAATACAATGGTTTTATTGCCAGGATGTTTGCTAAGTGACACAGAAGATCATTCAATATTTCTTCAGTTTTGTTTTTCCTTTATCAACAAATGCATTTTTCTTTTTCTTTTTTAATTTCAACGTTAGTTTTAAAATGTTTTGATAATTTCAACAAAATTCTTTTCAAATAGAAAATTTAGATAAGAATATTATGATTTGATTCTTAAGAAAGAAAAGAAATTCGTGCTGTAGTGATTTCAGTTTTTTTAATTTGATTTGATATTTTAGTATAAAATTCAAAATTTTAGTTTTGTTAAATTCATTAAATTTTGCTAATTTTAAAAGTTGACTTGGTAATATAATATCACATATATAATCTTATATCAGTTTATTATTTTCATATATTACTCACATAAAAAAACATAAAAAAAAGTCAATTACACATTTTAACCAAACAGATTTAACTTTCCTGTTTGGCAAGATTGATTTTTCAAAAGTTAAAAAATACAACGATTAAAATTGAACAATTTAAAAATTACAGGGACTAAAATTGAGTAAATTGATTTGCATTACATAATTTAATATTTAAAATTTTATTAAATTAGATTATTTGATAATTTTAAAATAAAAAAAAAGTTGCAAATGGAGTTGGGTGTTAAAAATACATTACACATAGGCTAAAGGGTAAAAATAAACATCTTAATTAAAAAAGAAGAAGTGGCAAATGAAATCGTTTTAGTTGCGAATGCTGTTTTAATAACTTTCCATCCTAGTATGTGGGAACCACAAGCTTAATGGTGTCTATAAATTAACCCTTCTTTATAACTTTACTATCAATCTTAAGAAAAACACACACAGAAAATGGAAGGTTCATCTTCATCTTCACGCCACGTACTGGCAATCCTTCTCATTATCCTTCAATTCACGCCCTCCATAGCCAAAACCTTCTCCCACAAACCATACCACACCAAAAGAAACACCGAATACATCAGATCTTCATGCACCACCACTACCTACCCCAGATTATGTTACCGCTCCCTCTCCATCTACGCCTCCAAAATCAACACCAGCCCCCGACTGATTGCCCACACCGCCCTCCTCGTCACCTTCAGAGCCAGCAAATCCACGTCCAGGTTCATGCGAAAAATCGCCAGAACCCATCGTTTGAAACCTCGGGTCGCTGCCGCCATGGCGGATTGCATCGAAGTGATCGACGACTCTATCGACGAGCTCCAAAAATCTATAGGTGAAATTGCTCGTATCAGACGCTCCAACTTTGTGCTTATTATGAGTGATCTTCAAACCTGGGTTAGTGCTGCACTGACAGATGAAGATACTTGCATGGATGGATTCTCAGGCAGGGCTATGAATGGGTATGCGAAGATGATGGTGAGGAAACGAATCGTTAAGATCGCACATTTGACGAGCAATGCTTTGGCTCTCATCAATAACTATGCTTCATCTCAGATCCTTGATTGATTTTCTCGAGAAAATTTCGATGGCAACGAAAGCACTGTGTTTCATGGATCAATCTGGGATTTGTATGGTTTTCGAACAGGGCATGAGTTTTTAAGATACTGCAGAGTCTGTTCTCAACTCTATGTTTATGGTTCTTGATTTTTGTAATTGTATCAATTTGAAAATGAAATTTCAGTGCGGGATTGCTGTCGAATTTTACTGTACCATCTTTTTTTTTTTGGTGTACTATACCATCAAAATGTAAATCAAAGGTCCGGTTCTTATAATTTTTGCACCGACACAATATTTTTAAAAAAAAATCTAGGGTTAATTGTAACAAATATTCCCAAAATTATAATTGAAATTTTAAATTCATCATCAGATTTTAAAATGTTTTAATTAAGTTTTTAAGTATTAATATATCATATCAATTATATCATGTCATGTCATTAATACCGTTATTAATTTAAATACTAAATGTTAATTCAAATATAACATAAATTACATTTAAAACACGTGTGTCAACTTACAAACATATGTATGATATTTATCCATTACATGGACATAATGCATTTAAGGGTCTGTTTGATTGGCTGTAAAATATTTTCTGGAAAATGATTTCTGGAAAATGTTTTACTTCTCTGTAAAATGATTTACTGAAAAATATTTTTTGGTGTTTGATTGAATCTGTGTAAAATGTTTTCTGCTGTTTGACAGATTTCCTGAAAATATTTTCCGGAAAAGTTATTTTTACATATATTAAATTGTTTTTACATATATATTAATAAATTTTTATATTTTAAATTATTTTTACATATATTGCAATGATTTATTTATAAATAAATAAATCAAATTAAATATATCAATCAAATGGTTTAATTGTTCAAGATTGACAATAATCCTATAAGATTCATTCACATCACATGTAAATGGTAAAAACTAATCAACATATTTGTAATTAAATAACTAAGTAGCAGCAGCTTGTCTAGTAATGTGTTGAAGCCGAACAATATATAGAACATATAGAAAAATATCTAATCTGAAATGAAAATGCACTTTCATCCACAAAAGTGGGTCATATCTGATTGTATCTAATGAAAAATCCCAATACAAAATGAAAGATAAGGTTGGTGTTTGCAGTGTTAGCCATGTCCTTAGGCATTTCAGTGCCATTGTAGATCCAACAAATGCCAAAAAGTTACAAGTTTAGTACATGAGCCGCTCCTTTCAAAACAGAGATTTAAGGATCAAACAATACCTACTAAATGAATCATACAAAGATGGCTCTACCCGCAAATGACAAACGCTTATCTCTATCCTCATTGCTCATCATTTCACTTTCCCTTTTTCTTACCCTTTTCAAATAACAAAATTGTTACAATGGCAGAAAGGAATTAGAGAAAAAAATTCATGATGTAACGAGATTAGGTGTTTCAGCCTCAATTGATAACCAAGCATATTATGTACTTTTCCCGTCCAGTTATCCAATCAGTCACGCAAGGATTTGATCTGTGGAATCCCCAAAACTCGTGGCTGCACCTAAGAGACATGAATTGTTCCCTCAACTTGATCAATTATTCCCTCAATCAGACGAACCTGTAGTCATTATTCGCAAAAAGGTTATACAAGTTATCTTTAGAATTTTGAACTCGCTGAAGTATAGCTAGTTGCTACATGCAGGCCACGGATCAAATGTATACAATGGTGCATCATGAATTTTTTCATGCAGGCCATTAACACTAATCAAAATAAGTGGTTCAAAATAAGTCCTTCCATAAACAATTTTTTCATAAATTGAATATATTAATTCAGCCAAAGAAGCAGAAGACTGCTAAAGAGGGACCAACATTAAATTGTAACAAGTATATATTTATGCCAATAATCTTCCAAACCAAACTCGAATTCAGGTAAACTTATCTCTATGCAACATAGCACTACAATCTAAACAGAATCATTTCATTATACATACAATGCCAATCATTATAAACCAAATAACATAGCTGACATACAAACCTCAATGTATTAAATCGATCCTTCCCAGAATTGATACAAGCAGTTTGCACAGTCTTGTAGTCCTTAAAATCAATTCCAGCATCATCCTTGACTTCCTCAACAACATTAGTCATATCAAATCCCAAGTCTTCCACCATTTTCTCATCATCTCTTCTTTTATGGTCAAAGTAATTTTGCTGCACTAATCTCTCCATCAATTCTATCCACTCAGGCCATGGGTGCACCATCTCCACCTCCACCTTCTGCCCCTTCTTCTGCATTTCTGACTCCCCAAACTTAGTCATTGAATCAGTACTCAAAACACCAACTTCAGCCCCACTTTTAGCATCCTCAGCACTTTCCTTATTCTCCCCATACTTGAATTCCCTCCAAGCATGAATCCTCTGGAAAGCACCTCCGTTGGGTAAGTCAGTTAACTCGGGTGAATCAGACAAAGCGGCATCGTTTTTGGCACTAACAGAATCAGAATCTGTCGTCTGTAAGACTCTTTATCTGTAAATGATTCCAACAGTCATCATCTCAAACATAACAAAATAAAAACATCAAAGCAAAGAAATTCAGAAGGGAAAAAGAAAAAAAAAACTACAACACACAAACTCCCTTTTAAATCAATCCAACACAATGAAAAATAAGAATGTATAATAAACTTAAACACTTGAAAGATGAAATTAAGTTAAAAAAACTACAACACACAAACTCCCTTTTACCTAGCTCTCTGATTCTCCTTTTGGTTTCTTTAGATGCGGCGACAAAAACTGTCATCGATCATGGGTTGTTACTAGGCTAAGAATTTGTTTTCTGGAACCAGACCCGATCCACCAATCAAATCAGTAAAAATTAAACAGAAAAAATGTTTTCTGGAATATTCAACAATGGAAGCTTCAACAAACAATTTGGATTTTTAAAAGAATTAAACAGAAAAAATACCTGTTGATGACAGAGAGAGAACCACTGCTTCTGGGTCTTCTTTTCTTGACTGTGGCTGCTAATTTTTTAAGGTTTCTTTAAAATACAAGTAAGGCCGACGGTTGACGGAGATGACGGACGGAGATGGTGAGGTGAGGTGACGAACGGAGATGAGAAGGCAGAGGATGTGGAAGAAGATTTGCTTAGAAGAGAAAGAAGATTGCTTAGAAGAGAAAGGAGAAAGGGAAAATGTCTTACGGATTAGAAATCGGTAAGACAATTTCCAAAATTTTGCTTTGGATTTTACCCGTGTTTGTAAAATGTTTTCCTATGGAAATCATTTTACACAAAACAAACACCGGAAATGAATGAAAATGTTTTCTAGAAAACATTTTCCACCAAACAAACACACCCTAAGAAAAAAGGTAATATTGTTTGTTTTTCAACACATCGCATCTAAATTTAACATATAATTCGATTCGCCTATTTTTTTTTAAATATTAAATCTGAATTTAAATTTAATGTCTAAACTGATAATAAAAATAATTTGAAAGGTGAATTAGAACTAATATTTAGAGGAAATAATTAATAAAATTAACCCTAAAATTTATATAAAATTAATTATTTGTGAGAATACGAACAATCTTCTTGCTTTTTCTTTTCCTCCAATCATTAACTTGTAACTTTGTCTATGAATGTATATCATGACCATCTACATCGACATTATTTGGGAATGCTTCTCATCTAATCCTGTTTTAATTATTTATCCACTTCAACGAATTATTTAGAATTATTAAATTATTTAGAATTAGAATCAAATTGATAGAATATGCAAGTATTGAGAACTAAATGTGTTATTATACCAAGTAGAAAAAAGTTTTTTGTTATAAGTTTAATGGCAGAAAACTAAAATAGGAACAGATTCAAATATCAATACTTAAATTTAAAAATTTTAAAGTTGTGAGATCAAAGTAAGAATACATACATAGCTGAATGACTATTGTATAGATTACCCTATTTTAAATACAAAAAATTATAACTTTTCCTTTCTCTCTCTCCCTTCATTATTTCCTTCATTTCCTGTCCCAAAGAGGAAAAAAAAACGTGGCAGCTTATTGAGGCCACATTTCAACGGTACACCCATATTTATTCTTATATATATATATTTGAGTAGGAGTTTTTTTATAGTAAAAGTGCTATTGAATTTTATTTTCTTTACTTAAAAAAATAAGTAAATCATATTAAAAAATAAAATAACTTTTTTTTTGTTAAAAATCATTTTCTGTATATAAATGAGGTACACTAATTACGTGATTATTATAAATTGATTAAACTTTTAATAAAAAATAATTAATTTATTCTTTAATTTAATATGTAATGATTAATCTGTTTAATTTATTTTATTAAAAAATAAAATATAATCCGACTTCTAATATAAAATTTTTTATAATATTTTATATATCGAAGCATGGAATGAAATTTTTGGTAACATAAAATAAATTTGATACAACCTTTAATTCAAAATAGAACACAAGCTAGAAGATATTTTGGTGGCACTCATTAATGTGTAATATTGCGAGTCCCATTCCAGGACACTAGAAGATGGACAGAACTTGTCGTGACATAGATTCTCATGTCTTTAAAGGCCAACTTCAATTTTGAGATGATATCATGATATTTGACAATTCAACACATTTTGCAAATTGTTTTTGTTTTGGTCGAACATTTTACAAATTGTAACATCATATAAACTAGATTTTAATTTGTAATTAAAGAAAATTTACTACAATTCTTGAATCATTAAACCCATCACATTATCTTACTAATTTCTCAGATTTGATGGAAAAAAAAAAGGAAAGAGAGGTTTTTCTACATTTCTATAAATTTGGTCTTGAAATTCATTAAAGTACTAATACACACAAAAAGAGATCAAATCGCAAGGAAAGTTTCGATTTGTGCTTTAATATTTCTGATTATTGTTTTGCAGTTGTGTTCCTATTTTAACCCATGCTCAGCCTCTAATGGCTATAATCACCGCAAAAGCAAAGGGTTCAGAGAAATGTCCTGCAGGGCAACAAGCTACCCCAAGTTATGCCTTAAATCTCTAGCACGCCGTGCAAGCAAAATCAAAGGTAACCCTGAGCTATTAGCCAATGCAGCTCTTAGTACAACCTTTTTTGCAGCCCAAACGACGTCAAGGCTGCTAAAAGATGCATCGAGAATCCATAGCTTGAAACCCAATGAAGTGGCAGCCATGGTAGATTGTATTGCAGATTTAAGTGATTCGGTGCAGAAGTTGCAAATGTCTACTAAGGTGATGGACGGGGGCACCAAAAACAATGACGTCGTCCGTGTGGATGGCTCGGATGATGTTATTCAGGTTCAAATAAACGATATTCAAATGTGGGTTAACATGGCTTTGGAGGAAGAGGAGACTTGCATGATTGCATTGGCTAATATGAACGTAAAAGGTAGGGTAAAGAAAGGAATTAGGAAACGCATTGTTAAGGTTGCACATTTGACAAGCAATGCTTTGGACCTTGTTAAGAGCTTTGCCTTGGCTCATAACAAATTACAAATTCCCCTTAATACCCTTTAGAATTTACCGTATTAGAATATTTGTACAATAAAAACCAAATGAACCCACAATTCATTGGTTTATTTTTATATATGTAATTTCTTTTTTTCAAGGCAATACTAAAACATTTTATTAATAGACCAAAATGCCCACTTTTCTTTTCCGAACCGGCGTAAATTTCAATCCATACAAGTTGCATTGGCTTTGTAATACCCCGAAAATTTTTACAGTAAAATATTATCCGTGATATAGTAAAATAAGGAAATAAAGTGACAAAAAGGGAATTTTTGAGTGATGTCAATATCGAGAAGTATATTATGATATATTAATTCAAGAAAGGACTAAATTGCAAAGATGATAAAAGTCTTATTGCACAAGAGTAAATACTCAAAATTTAATGGGTTGAAGTGTAAATATAAAAAAAGTTGAAGGACTAATGGTGAAAATATTTTAAGGGTGGAATGATATAGAAACCAAGAAAAATTGATGAATTAGGACCAAATTGAATAGGTAAAAAATTATGAGGGACTAAATCACAATTTTACCAAATTAAGTGATGACTCAAGGATGGAATTCTTAAAAGATCATGAAGGGCAAAATGGTCAATTAGTAAGAGAGAGAATTCTAGAATGTAATGATTATGTTGATGATATTTTAAATTAATTAATTAGATAAATATTATTTTATTAATATTTTATGAGATGTTTATTATTATTATATTATTATTTATTAAGTATAAAAGGAAGGAAAGATGAAGAATTATTAACACATTTCCTTTCCCATGCAAACTAACGTAAGATAAGAAGAAGAAAAGAAGTTTGCTTTCTTTACAATTTAGTCCTTCCACCAAAAATTCATTATTTTCACCTAAAAATTAAAAGAATTTCCATAGCCATCAAGAGAGAAAGATAGCAAGGAGATGATGGGGAGTAAGAATATCAAGTTGGATTCAAGAAATCGAAGCTGGAGGAGAGAGAAAAATCAAGTTAAAGATTGAAGTCAATAAGAAAAGATAAGTACATCAAGATTTCAATATGTTTTTAAGTTTGTTATTATTGATAAAGCATGGAAATAATGTTATAGTAGAGTTTTCTTACATAAGGTCCTATGTTATTGATATGGTAGTGAAGAAAAAAATAAGAGAAAGTGATGAGAAATGGTGTAGAAAAAGAAAATAAGGATGTTATAATATGGTAATTAATATCTTGTACTAAAATAGTTTTGGACAGCAGCAGTAGTCTAACTTTAAAAAATCATCAAAAATTGTAGAAATCTAATTATAGGATGAATAAAATATGAAATTAAATCTTATTAAGTCTAGTTTCTTATATAAGAAATTATGTAAGTAATGGAATTCTAAATCATGAGATATGATGAATTTTGAGAGACAAGGTCAGAATGATTTCGGGTTCCCCTATTTTGAATTTGTAAAATCATAAAAAAATGAATAAAAATAATTAGGGGCTTAAATTTATATTTTTAGAATCCTGAATGAGTCTATTTTTAATAGAAACAAATATGAACATCATTCGAATTCTGTACAAGGAGATAATTAATTTTTAGTGAAGAAGGGTCACAACTGTCAGACAGCAGAATAGGGGTAACTTTAAAGAATAAAATGTACTTATTGACTAAACCAAAAATTCTGAAAATTTTATGGTAAGAATATATATGAGTCTAGTTTCAGGGAAAATTATCGGATCTTAATTTAGAGTCCTATAGCTGCAGATTTAAATAATTTAGTGACTATGACACAGATGGACAGCTTGAATATTCATAAAAGTAAATAATAAAGATTATAGATAATGTTACTTACAAGTGTGCTACATACATCAATGATGTGGAATGGAGAGGAGGAGGAGGAAAACATATATGAATATTCATTAAGCATGGCTAATTTGCATATTTTAGGCTTAGGGACTAAATTGAATAAAAGTAAAACTTTATGGGTAATTTTGTAAAAATGTCAGAAATGACCAAATTGCATGAAATGGATTATTTTATTATTTAAATTACAAAATTGAATGAAATTATTAAATTAGTTCAAGATCGGGGGAAAACATGTTTTAGGGATTAAATTGAAAAGTGTTGAAATTATGGAAAATTCTGATATTTTATAGAATTCATGGACTGTTATCAATATATATGAGAATAATAGCTGGAAATAAGGATTAAATTGCAAGAATTTTACTTTCCTGACCCTAAGGACGAAATCATCATTAATTAAAAGTCTAGGGGCAAAATGATAATTTTGCCTAAAGCATTAATTAAATGCATTAGAAGATGAAATGAATGAAAATGATGATCAAATTTATTTATAAAGATCCGGACGACTCAAATATGAGACTTGATCGTGGAAAAGAAAAGATATCGGATTAATGAAATTATAAACACAAACAAGCAATGAGGTAAGTTCGTGTAACTTGAATTATATTCTTAAATGCTTGAGATTGTATGTCATTGATGTGAATATGATTTGAGTGTTCATTGTATGAAAATTAATGAAACATTGGTATATTTGATAAAATGGGAAGAAATCCCGGTTGAATGAAAGGAAAACTCGATGGATCTCTGAAAATGAATTGACGGTAAAAAGGATCAAGCCCGGACGGGTGATCCTATCCTGATATAGCCCTCCCGAAGAATATGTGTAAAATGGATTTAGCCCTGACGGGTAATCCGAATTAGGGTCTGAATTTAGCTTGGACTGGTAATTCAGATCCAAGCTCATTAGAGTAATTGTTGTTGCAGGGGATTTAGCCTGGACTGGTAATCCCGACAATACTCTATGAGTTTATATTACAGGGGATTTAGCCTGGACTGGTAATCCCACTGTAAGGATGAGGTTCGCGGGAGTGTGCTCTCTGATATGAAATGTGTAAGACCATGGTTGAAAGATACCATGGCAACCTGATATGAAATGTGTAAGACCATGGTTGAAAGATACCATGGCAGCCTGATATGAAATGTGTAAGACCATGGTTGAAAGATACCATGGCAACCTGATATGAAATATGTAAAACCATGGTTGAAAGATACCATGGCAACGTGATATGAAATGAACAAGACCATGGTTGAAAGATACCATGGCAACATGACAGAAAATGAGTAAGACCATAGTTGAAAGACACTATGGCATCATGTTAAAGATAAATAAGACCGTGGATGGGAGATGCTCTAACATCTGTTGAACAATTGATATTTAGGTAATATGTATCAGATGACGAATGGTTATATGAAATAATTATGAAGATAGATAAACGAAATAAGTATAAGTACATGGAATATAATTTATGTTAAGTTTGATATAAGTTATTACCAGAATAAATATACATAAAATATATGGAAATGATGGAGCATGAAATATTGATATAATGAAATGAATGATATATGCTTATGAAGAAACGGTAAGAGCATGATATGTTTCATGACATGTACATATATGATTATCTTTAATATGTTGATACAAGGAAATTATGTAAGTTGAGACTATTATTAAACTCAAGTGCGATATGTCGAGAAAATAGATACATCAATGTTGAATTTATATGAGATATGTGCAAGTATACTAACAATGTTGTTGTTTGATGCTTATACAAGTGTCAAACTGTTGATTGAATGGTAATATATTTATTTATATGATGCATTGAATTGGTAAGTATTTAAATTTTTTTTAGTGATCTGTAAATGGTAGTAATGCTCCGAAACCCTGTTCTGGCAGCGGATACGGGTTAGGGGTGTTACAGGCTTGTTCCGACCAATTTCAATTGTACCAATCAAAATGTTATGCATCGGCCTGTGTATAAAAAAATGTTAAAAATAGATAAAATTATTATTATTTTACCAACTTTAAATTTTTTTTATTAACTAAATTTAAAATTTAAACTTCTAAACTTTAACTAAGGCAATAGAACAACTTTAAAATTTAAAGTAAAAGTTTAATAAATAAAAAAAATAAAGAATTTATATAACAAACAAATTAAATTTTAAAAATACAAAATTTTTAAAAACTTCACGAACATGACTTTATGTTTATGTTTTTATTAAACTTTTATTTTATATATTTAATATGGTGTGATCTTACTGTGGATTTTTAAAAAATAATGTTGTGGACAATTTTGCTATTTAATGCATGGATGTTATTTTTTTTCTTGTTTACTTTAGTTTTGTTAAATAATAAAGTTTTATTTGTAAAGTTTATTAATGAATATTTTATATAATCAATTAATATTTGAAAATATTTGAAAATATTTAATCTAATTCATTTGATGTATTTAAATATTAGATTTTTTAAAAAACATCAATAAATTCAAATTGGTACATCTAAATAGATTAATACAAGCACGTACCATTTTCAGTAAAAAAACAATGTGCCCATAAGTGCAATACTGATTAGTTTGTTTATTCTCGTATAATTATAAAGATTTAACTCTCCCACTAAATATTTTCCTTGAAAAAACTTAGACCAAATAGTTAGAAAAATTTTCTCAGCTTAACTCATTTTATACTTTTATAATATATTTTTATTTGGCTTAAATGTGCATTTAAGTCCTACACATTCTCCCAACTTGGTATTAAGGATTTCTTTTTTTTGTCCCATCTTGTATCTGAATTTGTTTTTGGTTAATAGTTTGGGAACATTTTTGTAATGTCATGTAACAAAAATGATAAATCATAATTTGAAAAATAAAATAAAATACAGATTTTTAATATATATTTTTAAATCTCTTAATATTCTAAAAACAATCCTATGTTCTTCAATCCCAATAGACACTTCAAAATAAATTTCCATATTCACACCATGTTTTTCAATCCCAATTCTTATCTACTCAAAAGGCTAAACTTTAAGCATGTAAAGAAGGAAAATTTTGCAATTGGAATGAAGAGTAGGTGCCAAAGAAAAGATTAAGAAAGAAAAGCGAAGAAAAAGAATCTTTTTGAGCCCATTATCTCAAATTCAAGCTTGGAAGGGAAACAAAATCTGTAGAACATTGAAGATGGAGTTGAATCCTTGAAACTAGAACAATGTGGGTTCCTTCAAATCTTCCAAAAATCTGAAACCAAACCCATCTCTAGAACAAAAACGAAAGAAGAAGAAAAAAAAAAACTTCGAATGAATCCAAAAAGTAAGCATTAAGCGTGAAGTTTTCTCAAGGGTTTGTTAGAAGAGAGAAACTCTTAAAACCAGACCAAAGAAACCATCAAATTGAAGCTAAAAGAGATTGAAAAAAAAAAAAGAGAGACGAAGAATATCAAAAGAAGGAATTATTGGGGAGTAGATGAGATAAATATATTATGGGAGTCGGGCAGAGTGAAGGAGATAAACGAAGCAGAAGTCGACCGCGACGTTTCTTTTTTGAATGGAGATCGGAGGGGTGCCAGAGAATGGTGAGCGGCAAGCTTTTTTGACGAAGAAAGATGGGTTAAAAAAAAAAAAAGTTAATATGTAATTTCACGCTCAATTTGTCAAAAAAAATGCGTAGTTGATATCTGAATTTTTTTAACCTAATAATGGTATAAAATTTTTCATATTAAGAATGAATCCCAAGAAAAAAATTATATTTTATTAATTATTTATTTTAAATATTTAGAAAAAATTAATTTATACTCGTTATGACATATTAAAAAGTTGCTACATGTATTCATTAGATTGGCCATCAATATTATGTTAGTATAAACTAACGGTGTTAGTGCGAATCTACAAACTTAAGTAACAGAGTACAAGTTTAAGTACTAATTAAATACAAGTTTAATGGGTAAACTACATATTAACCCTGAAAATTTATTTTATAAATATATAAAATTACAGTTGTCTCGTGTTTATTGGATAGAGAATGTGTCAAATTCGATGGGCTAAATACCTATTTAAGCCATTATTTTAAAAAAAAAATATTTAGAGTTGAGGGCAAAGAATGAGATTGTTTAGGACCGAATCCAAACTCTAGCCTATAACATAATACTCTTACCACTAGGTCAAGAGATTATTGGCTATTTTATTTTGATACATTAAGTAATTTATATCACATAAAATTAAATATATAATAATACAGTACAATTTAATCATTAAAAAATATGTTAAATTGTTTAAATTTAAAATTTTGATAAAAAGGAAAATCAAATAAAATATTAAATACAAAATTAAAAATAATATATATTTAAAAAATAATAATATAAGTGAGACTAAAACGAGTTTGTATTAATTATTTACAAATACGAACGAATTTCAATAAAAAAATTTAGATCCATATTTCAAGCTGCGTCAAATTTAAACAAATATAAAATATACTAATATTATAGATAGGCTCGACTTGCTCCGTCTGAAAACTTCTATATAGTATTAGAAATTTTATCATACATATATGCATGTGGAAACCATGTATTTAAAAATAATATATAATAAATAATATAACCTAAAATTTGAAACGAATAATAATAATAAAACATATGCTATGTATGAAATTACAATAAAAATAGTTTAACTTGTGAGTAAAAGAAAAATAAAATAGGTAAATACATTATACTAATAATATTAAATGTACTATAGTTGTTTATTTTTAATATTGTCATTTTTTTTATAACACGTCAAAAATTATTAAGTTAGTGAAAAGAAAATATAATATTTAAATTCTATTTTAAAAAATTTAAATATCAAGTTGACTTGTGTCACCAACGCAATTAGTGATATTATCTATATCTATCACATGCGTATGCATGTGGAGACTACGAATTTAGAACACAGATGTGCGTTTAAAAACAACATCCAATAAATAATAAAATGTATGATTTAAAATTAATTAATCATAATAACATAAAAAATATATACGATTTTAAAATAAAAAATAATTAAATTGTGAGAAAAACGAAATTTAAAGACATAAATACATCACTCCACTAAATTTGTTTACCATGGTGTTGCCATCAATTGTGAGTTAGTGTTGAATTAACTTGTTACACTAACTCGATTAACAACATTATTAATAGATACAATTAATAGATATAAAAATTATGCATATCAAAATGAAAATGTATAAAAATAATTAATATGTTGTTTTGGTTTACTGATAAATTTAAAATTTTATTAATTTAGTTTGAATGGATTCAAATCTCATTTTGTGCACAATTTTATTAATCCTTTTTAAATTAAAAGACTAGAATAACCTGAAATAATATAACATATTTTAATTACAAAATGATATTTTTGTAAATTTACTAATTAAGTTGATGGTCACGAACTCAATCAATGATTTCATTAATAGTAAAAATACACAAATTAGCGATAAAACATATTTTATGTTAAAAATTAAATATTTTTAAGTTTACTCAAAAATTATTATTGATGTAGTGATAAAAAAATTATTTATAAATCCATTAATCATGTACTTAATCTCTAAATATGTTTATAGGGCACAAAATAATTATACAAATTTAAATTATTTTTATGGATAAATTAGTTTAATAGTCATCAAACCTTTTAAACATTTCTATTTTAATCATCAAACTATTCAAATTTGTTTTATTAGTCATCGTTTCATTAAAACATTAACAACCAGATGACATGGATTTTTAAAATATATTATTTAAAATAGTGGGACCCACGATATTTGTTATCTTCTTCTTATTATTATTTTTCCTTCTATTTCTTCTTGTTTCTTTCCTTTTTTTTCTCCTTCATTCTTCTCATTTTTCTTGCGCCGCCGCTGTCCGACCCAGTCTCCGCCTTGCACACCACAATCTACCTAGTAAATTTGAGTTGATATCATGACATTGACAATTGGGCATATTTTGTAAATTGTAACATCTTATAAAATAAATATTAATATGTAATTAAAGAAAAATTACAACATTTCTTGAATCATTAAAACCATCATATCATCTTACTAATTTCTAAGATTTGATTGGAAACAGTGGGTTTTCTACATTTTCTATAAATTAAAGTTTCCAAATTCATTAAAGTACCAACACACACAAAAAAGAAAAAGAGAGGAAGAAAATTTTCAATTTATGTTTTAGCATTTCTAGTTGTTGTTCTGCAATTGTCTTCCTATTTTAACCCATGCTCGGCCTCTAATGGCTATAATCACCACGAAAGCAAACAGTTCATAAAGAAGTCTTGCAGGGCAACAAGCTAACTCTGAGTTATGCTTTAAATCTCTAGCACGCCATGCAAGCAAAATCCAAGGTAACCCTAAGTTATTAGCCCATTGACCTTTTAGTACAACCTTTTCTGCAACGCAAGCCGCGTCAAGAATTAATCCATAGCTTGAGACTCAATGAAGTGGCAGCCATGGTAGATTGCATTGCAGGTTTAACTGATTTAGTGCAAAAGTTGCAAATGTCTACTAAGGTGATGGACGAGGGGGGCAAAGACAACGACGTCGTCCGTGTAGGTGACTCCAATGATGTTTTTCAGGTTGAAATGAACGATATTTAGATGTGGGTTAACATGGCTTTGGAGGAAGAGGAGACTTGCATGAACGGATTGGCTAATATGGATGTAAAAAGGTAAGGTGAAGAAAGGAATTAAGAAAGGCATCGTTAATTTCGCACATTTGACAAGCAATGCTTTGGCCTTCGTTGAGAATTTTGCCTTGGCTCACAACAACTGACAAATCCATCTTAATAGGCTTTATTTGCTTTAACTTTGTTACGTCCAGATTAATGCTTCTAATATTAGGTCCAGCATGCTGACACTTTGCTGTTCCCTTTCAAGTTTACCGTATTAGAATATAAAATAGATAACAAATTATCTAGTTGAAATCAAATAATCCTACATTTATGGAGTTTTGTCTAAAAAGTAATCATCTCACTCACATTTATAATAGTGTTACTCTCGGATAGTTATAAAATAGATTTTTCTTGGCCTTGCCTATTTTATATATTTGTAATATATATTTATTTTATTTTTATATATTAGATAATTTATATTATATCATATAAAATTAAATATATAACAATACAATATTATGTAAACATTAAAAATATATTAAATTGTTTAGATTTAATTTTTTATAAAATAAATATCATATAAAATATTAAATACAAAAGTAAACATAATATACATTTTAAAAATTAATATAAACGACCCATTGAATCTTAGCTCGATTAGCATAGTTATTGTTGTTATTATAAGAAGATCAAGTTTTTTTACATTAATAATATGAAAAAATAATACTTACGAAAATGGAATGAAAAATAAATTTTTTACGAGAATGGATCATTTTAAACAATAAAAAGTGGTATCGTTAATGTACCAAGTAACACCGCCTATAAAAAATAATATTTTAATACAAATAAATAAAATAATAATATTTTAATTCAAAAGGCCAAAATGTGAAGTGGCACCCTTTTTTTCACCCACATTTACTTTTTTAAATTTTTTATAAATTTTAGTTTTATAATTGAATTTTTATTTCATAAAAAATGGTTAAGTTGTTTTATTTTTAAAAATATTTTATGATTATAACTTTTTTAACATTTAAAATAATAATCAAGTTGATAAATTCTTAATAAATTTTACATTAAAACACTAAGGTAAACTACCTAAATATTTACCCAAATTTTTTAATGAGTTCATGTTGGGTCATTGAATTTTTTCGGCTGACTTTGTTCGTTAGATGAATTTTCAATTCTAAACATTTAACTATTAAAATATATTTCACCATCAAATAAAAGTGAATCTGGCTTTCTTTTGATTTATATAAAAATAAATTTAATTCCTAATAGTTTACGCCTTTTATAAAATTGATTTTATTTTAAAAAAAATTAATACATTTCACTTCAAAATTTATACATTATCAACCCTGTCTCTATAATTATAAAATATTAAAAAATTTAAATTATAAAAATAAAACAATTTAAAATTTTTTATGAAATAAAAATTAAATTATGAAAAATATATAATATAAAATTATAAAATAAAAATACATAATATTAAAAAAATAAAGATGGGTGAAAAAGGAATGTCTTATGATATTTTAGCGTTACCCCCCAAGTAGAAAAAAAGGGCCTAAAGAAGATTCCAGAACCAGCAGTCTCTTGCTTGGTCCTCTAAATGCCCAAAACCCCAAAAATCCAATTTCTTCCCCCAAAACCAAAGCTTCTAAACTTGTTTTGCAATGGCCGATGAAGCTAAAGCCAAAGGCAACGCCGCCTTTTCTTCCGGCGATTTCAACACCGCCGTTAAACACTTCACGGAAGCTATAAACCTTTCCCCGTCCAACCACGTTCTTTATTCTAATCGCTCCGCCGCTTACGCTTCCCTCCATCAATACGATTCTGCATTATCCGACGCTAAGAAAACCGTCGACCTTAAACCCGACTGGTCCAAAGGTTACAGCAGGCTCGGTGCCGCTCACCTCGGTTTGCACCAATACGAAGACGCTGTTTCGGGCTATAAAAAGGGTCTTGAGATCGATCCTAACAATGAAGCATTGAAATCCGGCTTGGCCGATGCTCAGTCGGCTGCGACGGCTTCGGCTTCCCGAGCTAGGGCAGCGCCGCCTCCCAATCTATTTGGTGATGCTTTTCAGGGACCGGAGATGTGGGCTAAGTTGACGGCGGATCCGACTACTAGGGTTTTTTTACAGAAGCCGGATTTTGTTAAAGCGATGCAGGAGATTCAAAGAAATCCTAGCAAATTGAATGAGCATTTGCAAGACCAGAGAGTTATGCAAGCTCTGGGGGTTTTGTTGAATGTTAAGTTTAAGGCTGGTGGCGGGGATGACATGGAGGTTCCAGAGGCGGACTCACCTCCGGCGCCGTCGCAGCCTGCTAAGCAAGAGTCGAAGAAGCCGGACCCTGTTCCTGAACCAGAACCAGAACCGATGGAAATCACGGAAGAGAAGGAGAAGAAGGAGAAGAAAGAAAAGGCTTTAAAGGAAAAGGAGACTGGAAATGATGCTTATAAGAAGAAAGACTTCGAGACGGCTATTCAACATTACACCAAAGCAATGGAGATTGATGATGAAGATATTTCATACATAACCAATCGGGCTGCTGTTTATTTGGAAATGGGCAAGGTATGATTATTTATTTCTATTTGTTTAGAAGCTACTATAAAATGTACTTCGTTCGTTGTAGTTATTGCTACGAACTTTATAAAAATGTCAATTTTTTGGTTGATTAGCATTCATGCTGATATCATTTCAGTGTCTAAAAATAATTAATGACTACATATTACTTTTAACAGAGTGATTTTCGCTGTTGGTAGCTTCAGGTCTAAAGATGATTCCCTGTTTTTACAAGCAATCTAATAGTGATTCAATTTATTAAAAAAACATCTTGAATGGTTATAGAGAATGAATTTATGATAGCATGATTGTTTATATTCTTCATGCGGTGCTAAGTGTTCAGAGTGTATAACATATGCTTAATTATGTTGGTATTGGTCATTGAGTTCATACACAAATACATTCTGTGTTTTTCAAAAGACCACATGAGTTGGTGGGGAAATAAGGATTTCCATTCATTTTCTCGGTTCTGAAAGATGTCAAATCATTATCATTAGACATAATAAGAGAATTCTGCCCTTAGTTTGTGGTAGGATATATGTATATATGTGTATATCTAACTTTAATCCCTTTTCTTGCCTACTACCCTTGTCGAATGCAGTATGGAGACTGCATTAAGGATTGTGAGAAGGCTGTTGAAAGAGGTAGAGAGCTCAGAGCAGACTATAAAATGATAGCGAAAGCTTTGACTAGGAAGGGAACTGCTTTGGTGAAGATGGCGAAATGCTCAAAAGATTATGAACCAGCCATCGAGACTTTCCAGAAAGCTCTTACTGAGCATCGCAATCCTGACACGTTGAAGAAACTAAATGATGCTGAAAAAGCCAAGAAAGAACTAGAGCAGCAAGAATATTTTGATCCAAAGATAGCTGATGAGGAGCGTGAGAAAGGTATTCGATATGAGTTTATGTTTAGTTTTCAGTGGCACCTTCATAGTTCTTTAATTATTTTTTACTGGTTTATGTCTCTGTCTACCAGTATTTCCTAGAGTAGCAAGAATATCTTAATTCTGCTGCATTATGTATTCATTCAAGTTTGGTCCGAGCCAATGTGTAGTCAGTAAAAACAGTAGTCCCCAACCTTGTTTATCTGTTGACTTCTCAAATATGTTTATATGCAGGGAATGAATGTTTCAAACAGCAGAAGTATCCAGAGGCTGTGAAGCATTATACCGAGTCATTGAGACGAAACCCCAAAGATCCAAAGGTATATTCTGTTTTAGCAAGTTTGTCTGTGACCAATGCCGAAAAAGTAGCATTATACTGACTGTTGAAATGCATTTTGGCCTTGTCAGGCATACAGCAATAGAGCAGCATGCTACACGAAATTGGGTGCTTTGCCCGAGGGATTGAAAGACGCTGAGAAGTGCATTGAGCTTGATCCAACATTTTCAAAGGGTTACACAAGAAAGGGAGCTGTTCAGTTCTTCATGAAGGAGTATGACAAAGCTTTAGAAACATACCAGGAAGGGTTGAAGCATGATCCGAATAACCAGGAGTTGCTTGATGGTGTTAGAAGGTACATGACTTTGTGCTCCCAGCTTTTGGTTTCATGTATCTGTTTCAGCAGTGTCTTTTAATTATCTGTTGCGCTCAATCATTTCGCAGGTGTGTAGAACAGATTAACAGAGCTAGTCGAGGTGATTTCAGCCCTGAAGAATTGAAGGAAAGACAGGTGAGTATTTCATTATGCCGCTGTGTACACTTAGGTTCTGAAAGCTGCTTAGGAGTCCCCTGATAATGTAATTGCATGGAATTTCGCAGGCCAAGGCAATGCAAGATCCAGAAATTCAAAACATTCTATCGGATCCAGTCATGAGACAGGTAAGTAGTGAAAAAATATCGGTTTAGCTGCGCAGGAGCTGTAAGGCGATAGTATTTTTGTTCCATGTTATTTTTATGTCAAACTGAGAAAGATTGGGATGTGGGCAGGTATTGGTTGATTTCCAGGAGAACCCAAAGGCAGCGCAGGAGCACACCAAGAATCCTATGGTGATGAACAAGATTCAAAAGCTGGTCACTGCTGGTATTGTCCAACTGAGATAAACTGGAACCAAAATTTCAACGTTTTTCTTCTTTTTATCCTTTTTCCCATTTTGTCATGTGAACTTAAATGGATTGTTCATAAAAGTAGTTCCTGCTGAAAATGTTCGATAGTTGCCTGTTATTTAAATGGTTTGTTTTTGAGCAGTTAAAACTGTCGCTGGATTCTATTATATCATTGATTTTCAGGTTTTAAAAAATATATGCGTGTATATCTCAATATATATTCTATAGCACGTGAAACTTACCCTAAAGTTGCAATATTGTATGATATTTCAAAAGTCATCTAAGAATGTGGATATTCCCAAGATCAAGATTCAGAATATGAATCACATTTTAACCTTTAAAGGTTGAAATATTTGAATTTTACATGGTAAGGGATTTGAATTTTGAATTTTAATATTTACCATTAATATTATTATTATTAAATTACGACTTACTTTATTTAAAAATGCATTACTAATTCATGAATTTTAGTTGATTGGCATGGATTGCTACAGAACATTTCACTTTCTTTTTATGTATGTTAACTAGTGTTGATAACAACAGGATACAAAGTACACTTATGAATTTTTGGCTAATTGGTATGAACTGTTTGATTCGATTAACTTGGATGTATAAACTTTTTGAAATTACAAGTTGTAACTATAGCAGAAGTACCTTATCCTTAAGCTAAGGATTCATCAGCGTGAAAAAAAATTAATATTCTATGATGCAATTTCATGCAATGATTCTCGTAAGACTATGCCAAAGAACCTATATTCACAAAGATTTACTTAACGATGAAAACAACAGTGAAAGATAACATTAACGGCCACGATGTTTTCTGCGTCGGCAATGATCCCAATCGGCAATTCTCATCTTAACCTTCTCAAACTCCGAAATCCTACAAGCCAATGTGATCCCTCCCAATTGATTGAACCCGTAAATCTGCTCCGACTCCTTCAACAGCTCTTCAAACAACGGGTGGTTAAAATAAATAACAGGCACTACCACCCTCCTCTTATCACCTCCTGATTCCTCCATGTACACCGCAACATGCCCCTTCGGTACCCCGCCAACTCTTTCCATTCCCTCCTCACCCAATCGGACATACCCCGGACCAGAACCCGAATTACAGAGCCCCTTCGTTCGACATCGAAGAAACCGGGCAAAAGAGCAGATTCGAGATAACAGGTTGCAGCATCTGATCCGAGGTCTCAAGAAACTATTCCTATAATTTCTACTTCCGGGTCGGATTATCCATTTGAAAACTTTCACTAGCTTACTTCCAAGCTTGAACCCTGTAATTTTCTTCATCATCTTTTTTGTTTTTCGGGGTCAGAAAAAAAACGAAAGTAATAATGAAATGGTTTAGAGTTCAAAACTGAAACTAAGAACTGGGTTGTTGTCGGATTTGTTAATGGTGTCTGTTTTCAGAAATGGATCTCGTAGCAAAAGAATGCCTCTCTTTCGACGCTTTTCTCTGAAGAATTTTGAGTTCTAAAGAGAAAAAGGTTTGATTATTGGACGATAAGAGAGCTGTTTATTTATAGGAGAGACTTTCGAGTTGTCTGATTAGTTAATGTTAAAATAATATGTAAGAACAACGAGGGATGCAGACTTGGTCGGTGGTCCGTACCGGGCACACGGTCGAAACTCGAAATGCGGCTTTAACTCAACACGGAAATTTAATTATAGGGTCCAATTCTACTATCAGTCTCTGTACTGTTTGATGTAATTTAATCTTTTTATTATTGATGTATTTCGACTGACCACATTGAAAATATGGCATAATAATAATAATGGAATAATGGACCACATGCACTAATTGATAAGATCCTATTCCTTTACCACCCACACACTTCTGTTTTCCTTTCATTAAAGCAAAAGTGTTTCCTTTTTTCCTCATACTTGAAATCTATAAATGGTCCAACCTAAAGCTAGAAATTCTAACCTTAAAGCTATGTTCATATCTTATGTAGATTAATATATATTATGTGAAAAAATTTAAAAATAATAAATTTGAAACGGTAGAAACATGGTCCATTAAAGAATGAGCCTATATGTTGATGGACCGTGCTAGCATGGCTCATGTCCCGTAGACCTCTTGGATATTGTCAACCTGAATCGAGTCAAGCCCTTAATAGGCCATACCATGCTGGTATGCATGTACATATTCATATGTGTATGAGAGAACTTAAGAAAAGGTGTGAAAACAATATCCAAGAATGGTATGCTCCCAATAAATTAAACAAGGAACCCTTGATGCAATGCATTAACAACATTCTGAACCAAAACCCAAAAAAAGAAAAATAAAAAATAAAAACTAATAGAACTTATCAAAATCACCAAAGATTCATATCAACAACACTACACCCGCACGCCTAAACATACAAACACAAACCTTACGTGTGAAGCATGTGTTCGGACAAGCACAGACCATCCCGAAAGAAAAGCACCTAGCGGGAAATGAGGAAAAGGGTCGAGGCAATCATCAGCACCGTAAAGAACAGTTTTGATCTACCCTCTATGATTGATGTTGCCAATGACGATGATACATCCTGCGGCCTGAAAAGGAAACCAAGTAGAATTTGTAACTAGCCGTCATCGATTATTTTTCTTTTTAAAAGCTAACTTGGAGAAGAAAACTTTTCAGAAGATAATGGACTCATTTTGCCTACTTTTGTAATTTGCTTAGGGCACCGCAAAAGAGGGCATTATCGGGCATAGGCAACTCAGTTTTGTTTGTAGCCTCGGGATTGACAACCCTGACATATGTTTCTTGACCAAGATACCATGAGTCGAGGTTTTCAGTTCTAAGGTTCCAGACTCCGACGTTGTCAAGTGATATCAAGATTGCAGTCCATGCACCAGGATAAACCTACAAAGAGGGATATCAGTAGGCATTGTTGGTCGCAGGTCCAGACTATTATGTCAAATGGAAAAAAAAATTGAACTTGCGCAAGCCTTAGAACCACATATCTCCTATGACCTACCTGTGTTGTGGAGCGGGCAATCCCGTCCCACTTATTATATGTGCCCCTGCTATTCTCCGACCACTCACCGTAATCCATTCTGCAACAAGATAATTGATGAATTTAGTATTAAAATCATAGTGCATATGGATACATATACACATGATGATGCGTCAAGGAAAACAAATTCCTACCCGACAACGAAAAATGCATATCCACTCATGTGATAAGTATGCATCTTAGTGTCATTGTTCTGTAGAATGACTTCCATAAATCCCCTATAAGTCCCATTAATAACAGATGTTTCCATTTTAGGTGGCCCTGTAAGTGGTTTATTGGGAAAATCAAGCTTATATACTCCTTTAATCTTATACTGGTCAGCAAGCCGGATTGGTGTAGCAGGATTGACAAACGATATCCCACTGAGTGTCGCTCGTCTTTTCCCATCAATAGTCTCTGGTGGCTTGTTTCTCAAGACGTAAACTTCAGTCACATTAATCGAACCATATCTAAACGATCCCTGTGGGTTCGGGCGAGCACCACTGGCAGATACATTCCATCTGCATTATTTAAGCAGAGAAACTAAGACTGTGCAACCGACTAAAATGTAAATATAATTTGTTTTTAACGAAGGCATGCATTACAAGCAAAATGTTTGAAGTGTGAAAAATGTGCTCATGCACTCAAACCACAATGAGAACGAACCTGATAGATCTAGCTTGGTTCATTGAAAAGGTTTTGTCGAATTCATCCTGCGGTGGATCAGGGAGGGGACCGGATGCCTTTCCTTTCGAATTAGAATAACGCAAAATGGCAACACCGGTAACTCGTTTCCACTGTGATTCATTCACAAACCTGGCACTTGCTACAATGTAGTAATCGCTACTTGCATTCTGATCTGTGGTTAGCAGAAACGAATAAGACTGCCCTACATGTATGTCTAAGCTCGTGTAGTTCTGCTGCACCGTATATGATCCCTCACTTTCCGCAAGAAGTAAATTATGGCTCTGAATCCTGAAATTCAAGGAGGTCGATATTCCCACGTTGTGAACTCGAAGGCGATAAGTTTTCCCTGATCAACATAATAATGTAATGTTATAGTAATAACGAATTCCAGGCCAACGTATAAAATTTGAGGGTCAACAAATCTTGATACTCAGGTACAAGTATTATGACTGAAGTATAAATAACCTAACACTCCGCAATTAAAGTTCATTAATATCTAAAATACAAATTAATTCCATTTCCTAGAATTAATTCCATTCTTTTGGTCACTAAGTTCTAAATACACAAGCAACTGGAATAACACAATAGAAATGAGTATCAGTTAAGCAAATCATCATAAGTCATAACTAAACAATGCATTGCAAGAAATAACCACCTGGATGGACGTTAATTGTTTCATACTCGATACCATCAGCTACAAGAGTATCATTATATCGGTAAGGACCTTTGCCATTAATAAGAACTCCATCTGGCATCCCTAGACCTTTTCCGGCATCAAGTGCCTTTCTCAAAGCCTGCAATCCAAAGGTATCCCCTCATTAGACACATTATAATCCTACACCCAAAAATCCAACCTCAAAGCCAAAAACATATATATATCCAGTAGCTTCACAAACCGTGTGATTTCGCGTGTACCAATCACCAATCAAAATGACAATGTCCCCATCAGGAGTGTCAAAAGGAATAGGAATTATAGGTCTATTGTTGATAATAAAGCTACCAAAACCACCAGCTGCCCTCTGAAAATGCAGTGATGGGAAATAAAAGAAACTCCCAATTTGGTCCTTAACTTGGAACTGGTAAGTCCAATTCCACTTAGGAGGAATTGGACAATTAGTGCCAAGAACTCCATCTTGCCATGAACTACGCCTCTGTTGAATCCCAGACCTAAAAACAACACCCAAAGATTCAACTAAATCATCTATCTTTGTATTTTCATATTTTTGAGTGCAAATTAAGTAAGATCTTACCAATGCATAAGTAAACTTTCGTCCAATTTGTTTCGAACATTGACGACAACATTGTTGTTGGTAGTTGAATTGATAGTAGGGCCAGGGAACTTGTTATTTATAGCAATAACCTACAAAGTAAATGCAGATAAAGAAACCATTAATAATAGATCCACAACATTAGTCTAAAAAAACTTACTTAAAATCTCAAAAGCTATGCGAAGTTCAAGTAAAAAAGGAGCTACTTTTTTTTTTCTTTTGTAGATCTGAAGCTAAAAATTGAAACTTTTAAAGCTGTTTAAAAGCAAACCATTTTCTCAGTTATGAAAACTAAGGAAAACTAGCTAAAGAAAAGAGCATACCTGTTGGGGAACACCCAAAGGAGAAGCAGTGATGTAAGTGACCTCAAAATCATAGAAAACAAATGGATCCTCAGCATAACACAAGCTTAAAAACAGAGCAATGTGGATAAGAAACCAACCCCAGAACCTACTCAAAGTCATTCTTTTTCAAGGTCAAGAAAAAAAAACTCCTTTTGGGCTTATAAATGGGAAAAGCTTGTTATATTCTTTTACATTATCTGGTAAGCAAAAAGAAGGAGAAGAGGAAACCAGAGGCTCTAAAGATGAAACTTTAAGAGAGAGAGAGAAAACAACAAAAGAAACGGCTATAAGATTTTGCTTGATGGGTTGGGGTATTTTTTGGGGTTCTTTTTAGTGAAAAAAAAAAGAAGAAGCACTTTGGTTACGATTGAAATAATAGAAAAAGCATTAGATTTGTCGGACGCTAGCCATCATTCAATTCATTAGTGGAAGAGAGAGAGAAAGGTAGGGTGACAACCTGTATCCAGTTCAGAGCTTAACATTGAAGTGGAAAAATGTGGTCTTTCTTTTATTATTGTAACATTAAACCATGTCTAATTACTAACACTTAAGAGGAGTTTTAAAGAACACCGGGTTTAACAGCTTACGCGTTGTTAGCCATATGATGGGGTTGAAACATGATTGCAAAGCGCATCATGGCATGTGGAGTGGACCCTTTTCGGTGAAATCAATAGGTTTGAAATGGCTGCTAGTTTCTTCCCTAATAAATGCCTCGTTTGACGGTTGCTTAAAAAACTAATGCAATCATAAAATATTGTGAATGGTGCAAATGGGAGGGTTAACAGTTAAATTAAATCGAGAAACAGAAAATCAAGCTAAATCTATGATTTTCGGATGGTTTTTAGTCTGTAAGGTTACTTGAATCCAGGAGCAAAGGTAAATAGAGGGTAAAGCATTTATACCATTTAATTATTTTACAAATTTATAAATTTGGGACATCAATAGAGCTATTTTACCAAATCAATGGGGCCAACACCTAAATTGAATTAAATTTTATTTTTATTTAATTTATTAACATAAGATAATGTCTAAAAACCATAAAAAAACCATTTTGTTAATAGAAAATTCAAAAATCAAAATTAGATTAAATGGTAGTGTTTTTTAATTTCATGCGAGAATTGTTTATGATTTGAATTTTGTTGATACACAGAGGCTAAGATGGAGAGAGAAACGGTGTCTTGGTTCGAAAAATAGAGTCGAAACCTCTTAAATAGAGTGTCTGAAATTACCTAAATTATTAGTATTTCGAGTTAAATAATCAAGTCGGATCTCGGATTGAGTTATTATATATTTTATCATCATATGCCAAATTTTAACTTTTAAGTTAGTTAAAATATTTTACAGGTGCTAGATAAAGTACTAATGATATTAGTAAATCTGTAAATGAAAAATAAATAAATAGAGGATAATATAACTGCAATAATCAGAGTTGTAATAAACGATATGGGCTGATCTTCCACTTTTGAGGTAGCCCGAATACTTTTATCCTTTGGGCTTGAATTGCTTAATCTCTTTTAAATCCATTCATGCAAGGCTTTTGTCTCGTAACGTCCGTGCGCTTAAATCTTCCTAGTTTTATTATTTGCTTTAAAATTAAGTAAAATATCGATTGACTAGAGTTATTCATAGCTTGGGTCAGGTACTAACAAAATTTTAGTTCTGATTGATAACCACGGCTCAGGTCCAACCTAAAAATGGACATATATTTTTGCTCAACTCGAATAAAAAAATTAATATTTGGGCCCAGTTTAGCCTATTAGTATTAATTTTTTTTAATTTTTATTTTTTATATAATTTTTTTAAAAATATAATATACTAAATATACTAAAAATATTAAAATAAATGCTTTTAACAAATTGAAAATAAATTTAAAAAATATTTATACTTAAATAACATTAAAATAAGTATAACTTAACAAACAAATACTTCTAAAATAGTAGTAAAATTAACGGTGAAACAAGTGTTAAAAAGTAACAAAATAATAACAAAATAATAATATAATAGTGAAATGATAACAAAACAGTGGTAAAAGATGGGAAAACAGCTACAAAACATGACAAAACAACAATATATTTTTTATTGCAAATTTGTGCTGGGCTCGAGACCAAAAAACTTTATCCGAAACCTGCCTCATTTTTTAAACAAACTTTATTTTTTGCCCAAAACTATTTTTTCGGGCGGGTATTAGGGCCGAACCAGCTTACCCGTTCCACGGAGAACTCTACGATCCACTATGCTCCAATTTGTTGTGCTTTAATTATGTTGTTAGCATATCAAGAAGATGATTGAAGCACATGAAAAGCAACTAACGGAATCTATTATTAGAATAAAGAATATTTTACAGGCGGGAAAGATAGGTTAAGCTAGGCTAAGAGTGCTAAAATGGCAACCAAACATGGCTGCTAATCAAGCTTTGAGACAGTGGCCGAGGATGTTTGCATAAATTGGCTTCTCTCTCTCTCTCTCTTGGGAGTATAGGAAATGTTCATAAATTTGGATATGGCTGAATAAATGCAGAGTTCATCTGCCATGTCTTAAGTGACGCAGTTACATTGAGCTCCGTTGCATTGTTGAATAAAAACACTTTAGCTGCTCCATGAATCGCTTTTGTCGGATAAACCCTTGATGTAATCACTGTTCTTCCTCCTTGTCCAAAGCTTTCGATTATCGAATGATCCACCTGCACCCACAACATTATATTACATTCCATTCTCATCTTCATGCACTCTTCGGTCGGTTCAGTTTAAAAAACATCCGCCTGCATCGATGATGGAGGGAAGTTAAAAACTCACCAATATTCTGATGGATAAATTTTCGCCTCTCAGAACAGGAACCAAGCTCCCATATATGTGTTTATCAACATCAGATGCTTTAGATGATCTGCAACAAGACATTATCGTTAAGTTCTTGGCTCCTACATTTATAAAAAACCGGCTCAAACACCAAACATACCGAGATTGATCGTTGCAAAAGAATGTCTTTAGATTGCCATCGGATCCTTTTGTCATGTAGAAATACACAGGAGTCTGCTCACTCAGCCTCTCGTCTGCAAGCACCAACAGGCCAAATGGTCCCAATGCACCACGCTCGGCAGCTCCACCGCTGGTCACGCAGTCAAACGATGCATCGGACGACCCGGTTGCTTTATCCAAAGCATCGCTATCGATCTTGAACTCAGCTATGATATCCAACTGTGTTGCTGAATCGATATCTAGAGGAACAACAGATCCTGCCTGGATTCTCACTTGGTTAAATTCTTTGCCTTTCAACCTTAAACTATCTATTTCTTCCACTGGCCATTGAAGCAGATGAGTTCCGGTCTTCTTATCGAACAAAATCGTCCTCGGAATGCTCTGTTTAAGTTAAAATAGTTACATTATAAACATGTTCTGTAAATGAAGAAATCTGGGTTTTAATTGACGTTTAATTACCTGAACAGATGCCCATCCTTTTTTCACATCTGCTGCCTCACTATCGGATTCGCCAATCCAACCCCACAACACTCTTCTCTTCTTGTTTTGATCATAGAAAGTCTTGGCAGCATAGTATATCCCATAATCGTACCTTAATCCGATACCAACATCGATGTTGGGACGGTCTGGAATCCATGTACCATTGCGATCATTATAAGTCCCAATGGCATAGTAATCATGTCTGTCATCATCCAGACTTGCTTTCACCACATGCTTAATTCCATGTCCATTAATGGACGTCTCCAAGCCATTGTTTTCGGTTTCCGAAACAGGGAAGAAATCCACACATTCCCACATGCCAGTGCCAGGCACAGCATGAAGTAACCCATCTAACATCTCGTAGTTTATGAAGTCCTTAGTATCATACACCAAAGCTATGCCAGTTTTATTGATCTTGGACCCTATGGTGATCCGCCATTTGCCTTCGGAGGTTAACCAGGCGGTGGTCGGATCTCGGAAATCATTGGGACCGATGCCCGGTGGTGGGACCAGAACCGGGTTCCGAGGGTACTTGACCCAATGGACGAGGAGCGGATCGTATTGGTCGGCTGGATAAGCTAGGTTTTGAACTTGAACACCCTCGGTGGTGGACCCTGTATAAAGCATAACAATTTTACCATCATGGAGGATGGTTGCAGAACCTGTCCAGACACCATTTTTGTCGTACCACTGATCGGCAACCATTGCCAATGGGAGGTGAAGCCAATGGATCAAATCTTTGGATACAGCATGGCCCCAAACTATGTCGCCCCAAACGGGAGCGTTAGGGTTGTACTGATAGAAGAAATGATACCACCCCTTGTAGAATAATGGACCTGTTTTGTTTACCAATCATATGTTAAAAAAATCATAAATTAATCCATTCTTTTATAATTTTTCTGTTATTTTTTTTAATGGAACATACCATTTGTATGAAATTACATCAAATTGTATCTACACAGATTATAAATATGTTGCAATAAAGGTAGAGGAGATCATGAAATAAATTTAAACCGTAATATATTATTACTGTAATTTATATTTGCTTAAGTTAAATTTGATTAAAAATATACTTTTTAAATTTTACTAACAAGTTCATATTCATAAACCATTTAGCTATACTTATTTTAGGTTTATTAATATTATTATTTTAAATTTTTAAAAAGTTATTACTAAAATATAAGAGAATGACAAATCAAAATTTTTAAATTTAAATTTAACTAAAAAGTTAAAAATTATGAAGAAAAATTTAATTTATAATTCTCCTATTCAAAAAACTAAAAGAGCGTGAAATGATGTATATCATATATCAAAAGAAATAAAGATATCAGATAAAAGGGTGGGCCCCAGATGAGCAAAATAGAAATATGAATTATTGAGAATATTTTCGAATCTGGTTTTGACTAATAACCAGTATTTAATTTTCGAATTGATTGTCTAATCAATGAGATACTACCATTCAATCAATCAGTGGCAAAATAGCATAAAGTGGCTGCTAACTCAAAAAAAAAAAAAACTCATTTAACTCATATTCGAATTATGTAAGGTTTTTATATATTTAATGAATCATAGTTTTATCTTATTCATAATTTAAAATATAAATATTTTAAAAAAATAAAAAAATGTGATAAAACATAATAATTATAGAGAGCTTACCATTAGGATCTGTAGCAGCACGAACCAGATTCCCACGTTAGAGCAGCAATGTAAAAACACCCAGCCATACCCCCAAAAAATAATGTAAAAATCAGCCTATATAACTAGTAAAATTAATATTTAAAAATAATCTATACTTTATATTAGTATCGACAAAATTTACGACAGTATCAAAGAATTTAAAAACAAAAAAAGAAGCAATGCAACTATAATTTTCTTCCCTACCATTCATCCAATTCTTTTCAGGTTGAAAGTGAAAAGCTGTTCTTTGCCATGATAACATGCTATTGTTCCATGGATAGTCCGGTAAATCGCCGCCAAAAGCCCAGTTTGATTTCTCCGATACCCCGGCAGCCGGGCCACGTGAAACCGGCTTTAAATTCTCAGCCTTCTCGAAGGCCGTCGAAGCCAATGAACCACGTTCATTTTCATGCACGTCAACATAATCAACTGGCCCATTGTTTCTAATCAACAATGCAGCAAACAAGCCCAACGTTAACAAGCCGAAAAAGATCGAAACCACCACTTTGATGGGTCTCCGGCAGGTAGCCTGACCCGTCAGATTGGATGATCCATCGGAGCTGGAAACCGGAAGCAATGGATTGATATCCGCCATTGTTAAACGTAACTCGAAAAAGATAAGAGAATTAAGAGAAAAAGGCTTAACAAATGTGCTATGTTTTGGCCTCACTTCTCATTGCTATTATATGTATCGAAATGTTTGGATGAGCAAACGAGGTTTGTGGGGTCATTAATGTTCCTGAAATTTACCAAATAATTATGACGATTATTTTGTGGGAAACTGGATCAATATTTATTTAATTATTTATAAACAAAACCGTAATTAAGATCATATTGTGTTATGCTAATGATCCTTGCAAATGTTGTCGACAAAGACAGATATTGTACAAGTCGAGTGTATGTTGTTTCAGATTTCCGTAGGTTAATAATCTATTCCGACAGGAAATTTTAATGATTTGGATTTATGCTAATAATTGAGCATGATAGATGACGTGTATCAACAATAATGTAGAAAAATATTAGTAAAAGTTGCAATTTCTGAACTAATATGAATTTTATTGGTGTTGTTAGTAAGGGTGAACAAAATTCGATTCGATTGGAAGAATTCGATAAAAAATTTAAATTTTGAATTAAATAATTCAAGTAATTTGAGTTAATCAAGTTATTCGGATCAACTCGAATAAAAAATTAAGTTTTTCGGTTTAACTCGAATATGAATTACACAATTTGAATTATTCAAAAATTTGAATAAGAAAAGGCAAAACTACGTCATTTTAATAAATATTTACTCATTAAGTTAAAAGGCAAAACTATTATATTTGTTTATGTTATTAAATAATCTTGTACTTCGCCTACTAGTTAAATAATCGGTCCATGTAAATGCAACATTGAGTGTAAATAATAGGATTCGTTAACTCGACTCGATTCAGTTTAATTTGAAAAAAATTCAAATTGAGTTCGGTTGCTAAAATAAGATTCATCAACTCAACTAACTCAAAATTTTTCACTCAACTCGATCGAATACTCACTTTTAATTGTTACTGACAATAAGCTAGTGAGGTGGTTAGAAACTTTAATGGAAGCTGGTAATTAATCATTGGTGGACTGGACCAGTGAATTATTCCATTTATCAAATTAATACTATGTGACTAATTAATTGGGTTTTATTTTAGTTATAAAACTAAATACTTAATTATTTTACAAAATAATAAATTTATGTTTTATATATCATATGATATTAACAATGGTTTACTATAAATCATTTTATCATATTTGTACTATAATATAACTCGAATTGTTAATACTAAAATAATAATAATTTGGTATTGCAGTAATAATAACATGAGAAAATAATGATATTTTACATTTGAGTTATTATTATTTTTATTGTAATTAATTATAATATTAATAAATTTAAATATTATTTAAAAAAATATTTTTTATTTTACAACATCATATCTAAAATTAATTATCCTCTTAAAGGCGCTTTTTGACAGCATTGGTAAATTTTTTAAATGAATTTTTCAACATCAATGGTAAATTAGTCATAAACTATAAGTAAGTTTACATTTGGTCAGTTAACTTTAAAAAATTACAAAATGATCATTTAATTATTTAAAAATTTTAATTTAAGTCACTGGACTGTTAATATTATTGTTATATGACTTTCTTTGTTCCACCACTTGTACTAATTAAAAGCCCTATTTCCTCTTCTCTTCTGTAGTTCAGTTTTTTTTCATAGAACAACTTTGGACCTCATGAATCTACGAACCAGAGTCCAAACAAATTTTTTCTCTAATCTTTGACACTAATCATTAGATCAACTTGGCTCTAAGGTATATTTTTTTACTTATTTATGGGTATTGATCTACAGTACTGATCATTGAATTGTCGCTTAGAACTTACTATTTAAACTTTATAAAAAAATAACAATCCAGTGACTTAAATAAAAAATTTCGAATAGTTCGATGATTATTTTATAATTTTTAAAATTAAATGATCAAAACGTATAATTTACCTTTAATTTAATAAAAAAAGTTCCCATCGATTAAACTAACTAAATCTGAGAATAAAAAGAAAATTGATGGATTAACTCTAATAGCACGTCGGACGGTATTTAAACCTAACAGCAGCATTGAATTATTAAAGGTAAAATTGACAATGATAGGCAACTTTTATTTCTTTGGTTGTATTTCTCATATGCATTTACTCGGCTTGCCACCCCCAAAAAAGGACATGTGATACAATTAAAATTCGATAATAGAATAAGTTGAATTTAAAGCAATTTTAAAAAAAAAGTTATATTGGAATTTAAATTTAATTAATTCATGTAATTATATTTTAAGAAAAAATTAGTATTGATTACGTTTCTTCCAAAAGAAATATTCGGATCCATAGGGCGAAATCAAAAATTTTTTTTAGGGGAATTGGAAATTAAATTGTAATTTTTATTATAGTATGTAATTTTATTATTTTAATAGTGTATATATTTATAAATTTTAAATAATTAAATTAAATTTTTATATTTTTAAGGAAACTAAAGTATAATTTTATATTTATTAATTTAAATTTTAAAAATTTTAAAGAAATTTAATAAAAAATTTTCTATTTTAAAGATTCGGATTACGGGTAATCTACAAAAATAGTCATTTTTGTTTGCCTCAGGTTATATTTTAGTCACTTATGTTTAAAATGTTACATTTTAGTCACTTATGTTATTATTTTGTTACGAAGTGATCACTCTACCGTTAAGTTCCGTTATCTCTCTAACAGTAATCATAGGTGGCAGTCTAACTAGATTTTAGGTGTCAACTTGAATTTCTAAATGGGATGAAAATAATTTTTTAATTAAAAAAATTAATTAATTAAAATTTTTAAACCTAAACCTTAACTAAAAAAATTGTTTATATCCTTTTTTAATTTTTCTTCCATCTCTTCTTTTTTCCAATGGTTTTTTTTCTCATTTGACTGGAAAAACCATTTGATTTCAACTATTTTGATCTAAATAATGGTTTTTCCAATCAAGTGAAAAAAAAACCATTGAAAAAATAAGAGATGGAAGAAAAATTAAAAAGAAAAGATGAACAGTTTTTTTAGTTAAAGTTTATGTTTGAAAATTTAAATTAATTAATTTTTTAATTAAAAATTTATTTTCATCCAATTTAGAAATCTAAGTTGGCACCTAAAATCTAGTTGGACTGTCACGTAAGATGACCGTTAGAGAGATAACGGAACTTAACGGTAAAGTGATCACTTCGTAACAAAATAATAACATAAGTAACTAAAATATAACATTTTAAACATAAACAATTAAAATATAACTTGAGACAAATAAAAATAATTATTTTAATAGATTACTATGCGGATTACCTGCCAGCCTCCCATAATTTCGTCCCCGTGGATGGATTATGTTTCGTTCAAAATGTCTTCAAAATTGAATAATAATAATAATAATAATAAGACGAACTGATTAATTTGATAATTAACTTTCTACCTTTCTAATGATGACAAGATGAGTCAGCAATAAACAGGTAATTAGTGACGCAATCAAGACCAGAAGAAGGATCTAGACACCTAAAACACAATAAGAGTTGTATTTTATTCAAAATGTTTAAATTTCTATTAGATTATAGCATACTGCAAATGAAAAAAAGAAGATGTAACTAACAAATATATTTATTGAAAAATTATTTAAAAATTAAATAATATTTTAATTAAAATGATAAAATTTAAAATAATGTGTTTTTGGAATTTACATTGTAAAAACAAAAAAGAGATAATTAGTAATTTATCAACTAAATTATTACCAACTGATGAGTAAAACTCACTTAATAAGGGGTTTATGATAGTAAATATATTTAAAAAATTAACAAAAATTGGTTAAGTATATATAAAGATTAGACATGTTTAAAGGTTGAGTTATCCACTAAAGCCCGAAGTTCAATTTGAAATTTATAAGGATTTGACATAAATATAAAACTCAAAAAATAAAATTGGCAAAAAAAAGTAACTCTATTTAAAAATTGAATTAAGCATTTAAAACAAACTTGAGTCCAATTGAACTCATTTTCTAAGTTTGTAATTATTGTATTGTATTATATTAGTTATATATATGTAATTTATCCATATAAAAATTAAATTTATAATAATATACAATACTATAATGTGAACATTAAAAAATATATTAAATTATCTAATTTAAAATTTTTAATAAATGAAAAGATATATGAAATTATTAAATATTAAAATAAAAAAATATAAATATTTTTTAAAAAATAAAAAAATATAACTATTTACAACTATAAATATTTTTAAACGTATTTTAAAATTTCAGATAAATATAAATTTAATCAAATATAAAATATATTAAATCCAACCCCACCAAAAGTGAAACTTAAATCGTTCTTCGGCAGATTCTTCAATCAATTAAGGATTTCAAAAGATATTATTTAACCAATATAAAAAGATGACAATTACAAGTGGCATAATTCCTATCAACGTAAAAAAATTATTGGACCAAATTTAAACAATAAAATAAAGGAAAATAATTGTCACCAACAACCTCTTCACCGATGACAAAAACATTATATTGTAGGTACAAAAGTAAGTAATAACGTTTTTTATCTTAATTATTAAAAAAATATTCTTTTGGGTCAATTAATTTATTTTTATTATAAAATTATTGACTGAATTTATATTACAGGTTAATCAGATACTAAATCAATTAAAAAATCGATATATTCTTTTTAAAATGATAATTAATATTAGGAAAAAATTTTGATACACAGACAAAATTAAGGGTTGACAAATGTATTCCTATTTCGTACACTGCTTACGGAATACAAAAAGTACACTACCAATGCGCAAACTACTAATTCTTAATATTATTATAATAACACTTTTATGTAATATTTAAATAAAATAATTAAAACTACATATCAAATAATCAAACACTGTTTAATAAGATTTATATACATTTTTTTTAATGATTTCACCTATAATCATTGTTGAATAAATTTTATACTACAAATTTTCGATACATTTAATTTCCTATTGTAATTTGATATCTCTATTTCTTGAAATGTGTCTTGAACTTATTTTAATTAATTTGTCAAAAAAAATTTGGTGTGATTTATACTTTTAGAATACATGGCATATATATCTAGACATTTTTATGCAATTGGATAATTTGATGTGGTTTGTACTTTTAAAAAAGATGTTATATTTGTTGTCAAAATATATTTGAATATTGTCACTTTATTTATTTTTTAACAATCTTATTATGGGTTTTAATCGTATATACTTTCTTTTTTAAGCAATGTTTAGCCACTCCCCAACCTACGTCCTCCTGCATTAGTAACAATGTCCTATACCAATCTAATTAAAACTCAATCGGCACAAGTATCTAATTACTCGATAAAATTCATAATTTTTTTATTACAACTAAAGAAATATAATTTTAAAAATAAAAAGATTAAATTCGACAAAAATATATAATAAAGGAATTTTTGATATAATTTAATAAATATAATATATTACATATATCAGTGGATGTATTAATAGGATAGATCTCGTTATTTGATTGAAACCTAAATTAGATGGCATGGATTTGTGGTAAAATGGGACAATGGGTTGGAGCGGAAGGCAGCAATAAATGTCAACCTCTAATTTTATTATTTGCTGCCATTATTGAAAATTAATGAATGGTTGGTGGGAGAGGATGGAGGGGACTTTTATGCTTTCTAATCTTGGTTATGGTTTCTACAAGTGGAGTGTTATTAATTGGCTGTGGTTATATTTTAATGAATTATTGAGATTAACGTGTTTTTTTATTAATAATTGTTTCATCTATTTTTAAGGTTTAACACATGGCCTCTTCTCAGTCTTTTGCTTGATTTAGTGGCTATTATCCTTTCTTACAAGCCACCACAAGATTATAAAAGAAAATCATTCAGTGGTATCCAAAATTATAGGCGGAATTTATGTATCCATCGACCTATGATTTGTAAACACTGATTTATGTATTTAATCATAAAGTCAAATCAGAATATGATCACCCTCTCCTTACAAAAACGATTTATTCAAGTGTGCAGCTCTTAGATTCATATGAACCATGAACTTAATTATCACTTCTGATGCTAAATTTATGTAGTCCATGACTTTACTTGTGGGATTGAATTGCAATTGGTAGTTTTTTTTTTTTCTTGTACAGAAATATAGTAAAGAGGAAAGCTTTGCCATGGGATTGAATTGCAAGTTTCTAAAACAGTAGCATTATGTTCATTGATAACATGAAAGATGGAGGATTGACATCAGATTTAAAGACCAACTAAACTGCTCTGCATAACCAAAAAGAAAAACGTAAACAACATAATGGAGTCAGTATCATCTTCTTATTTTATGGCATATGAGATGTGGGTCAAAATGGAGGGGCCATTTTAGACATTAGGAGGCGGCCAAATCTTGTCAAGTAATTCCTCGACTCGATTCGCTTGATTAACGTATCCTTCAAGTCCAGCAGCCAGAAGCTGCATAGATGCAGGTCCCATAGCTGATGCAAGGCTTAATTGGTCCCACTTTGTGAGCTGAATGCAGAGAGAAATTATCAGTCAACAACTGTTTCATGGTTTTCATTTAAAAAAAAAAAAAGGTGCTTAATCTTGATGGCTTCGAGATCACGGTTGTAAAAAGGTACATGGTCTAATTCATAACCAAAATTGCAGCAAATAGCTGATGAAGGAGCAAAGATTGGATGTGGTTGCGGTGACCATGGTCCAATGAATGGCTGTGAAAATGGTGAAGGAAATCATACAAAGGACGTTTAAAAGAAGTTGCTCCAATCAAGGGATCATGAGTAACCAAATTTATACATAGAAATCACTATCTCAACATCGGAAGCCATGTCCATATCTATATGGGCTGTTTCATATTGTAAGACCATGAATGCAATGTCCTGGGGAAATCACTATATCAGCATCGGTTGCATTTTGTCATTATAATGTGCAGTGAGTTCCAGTTTCCATTTCCGTGGTTTTTTCGGTTTTGACAATTGAAAACATGGGAAAATAGCATACCTCTTCAGCAGTGAAATCGTGGTTGGCAGCAGACTGTGGGGAAAGCCTCCTAATGTAAGAGTACTTCTCATCAGGAGCAGTAATTGATTCTTTCAGCGACTGCAATATCTTCAACGGTGCAATGATATAATCAACCCTGAAGGAATAAACCATACCACAGGTTTAAGAACCAAAAAAGAAGATCAATATTTGATTCTTAATTTGTAAGATTTCCATTCAAATAGATAATGGTGACAGTTTAGAGTCATATGATACCCCAGCAAACTGAATAAATCCTGCTTGTTTCGAACTGCTGCAGCCATAAGCTTTGATTTATGTCCATATTTGTGAATGTAGTTATAAGCTTTTGTCACCTGCAACAACAAACAACAGTAGACCAATTTAAAACAACCTGTTGAATATACTACATAAAGTATAAAAAAGGAACACCTAGTTAATACAATTAAAAGAACAATCACTTATTTCCATTAGAAAGATCCTAAAAAGCTAAGTCTAAACTTCAATGTGCAACAGATAGACTGTAATTCACTTCAGAGATCACAAGAACCAATGTGGCTGCTCAAAGAAACAATTGTTCAAGTTGCAATATTCAGCTGAAAATATATAAACCACAAGAAGCTAAAAGCCTACACTTAGAAATCAATAGTTGTTTAACTAACCAGACCTAACCCGGGATCCTCTCCTCTTTGAATGGCAGCTTCAATCTCAGGGTCACCAGAATGATTGCGTGCCCAATCCTGACCAAAGACAAAATGTGTTTCAAGGTTTATAAAAGATCAAGGTCTACAGACGAATGTCACCAAAAGTTTTCGGGGGGGGGGGGATACCCTAACACGGCCAACAAAAATCTGAATAACAGAAGCACCAGCTTGGGCTGCAGCTGCAGCTTGAGCAAAGCTGAACCAACACACCATAAAAAAAGCAACAATTAGAAAAAGAAAGAAATGGAAAACATTTGTTTAGAAATTTCTTAAACTTTTATAATCAAGCAATATAAATTGTCAACATAATCATATACCTATAAACAAAAGTTAAATGTGTTTGTATACCCTCAGATTCAAGCAATCTTGAGGCTTCTATTCCCTGTATAACCAACAAGCAATAGCAAGAATCATTTAGCCTTTATGTACCGAGGCTATCAAAATCACTATCTTTAAAACCGAGTGTATACACAATTAATTGAGACACTTACTTGCCAAGTTGAAGGAATTTTAAACAATAAGCGCTCAGGTGGAACATCAATCTCATTATACAACTTCAGTAAGTCATGAACCTGCATATCCCAATAAGCTTTTAGCATCAGACAGCATATCCGAAATAAAAGGGAATAAACTACTATAACATATAAAAGGAAAAAGAAGTGTGTTCAATACCAACAAAGTGAAAAGTTTTCAAAGGCGACTTCGCTCATCGTATAAACCATGTTCTATTGAGGAGCATAGTGATCCATATAATACTTATATTTATGTATAACAAATAAGTCTTTCACTACATTTCTTATTTCAAAAGCTAAGAGAATAACCTCTTGTCAACATAAGACAAAAATTCATGGGCAAGGAATAAATAGTTCATGTCATCAATGATAATATTCAATTAAAACTTTCAACATTGCTTCTTATGCATAAGACCTAATACAATTTTTGACAATGAAAATTGGCAATGGTTGTGATACCAAACAACAATCAATGGCAAAGAATAAAAATGGAGACATAAGAAGAGCCAGTACCCTCCTAATAATACCATGTGTATCATAAGCCAGACGTGCATCCACTTCAGTTGAAACTCGACCTGGAACTAGCTTTGCCAAGTCACCACCAACATTTACTAAAGCCTACACTTTATGAACAACCAAAAGTCAAACAAATTAATGATCTAATTCTAGTTTTCCCCCCTTCTTTGCCAATGCAAATGAATATTAGATAGCATAACACCAAAAATTCATGCATTATTACTTAATAATACAGAGTATAAGAATACAAACCTTGTTAAAGAAACAAGCCAACCTCAGTTCAGGATTGTCAAGCCTAGAACAAGTTGAATCCGCCAAGGCCAAATCCACAGCATTCTAAACCAAAAATAAAAACTTAACTAGTTAATTTGTTATACATATAAAAGATTTTAAGATATAAATATATATATATATTCATATGACAATGCTTACTCTAAAAATGGTATCTGGAAGGCTCAATATACCCAACAGCAGTGAAGAGCTAACAGTTGCAGCTGTTGGTGGAAACCTATATTCAATTTATTAGTATAAACAATTAGTCCTTTTAGAGTAAAACATTCATTAAGATAAAGCCCAAAATTCCAAAAACAAAACAATCTTTACTTTTCAAAATCATCAAAGATGACAGTGTCAGGAACTATCTCACTGAAAGTAGACACAGCATCCAATTCAGTTCTTAACCCTGAATTTTCCCAAAGAAAAAAAACAAATTTTAAAAACAACCCAGAAATTAAAAACCGAAGAAACAACTAAAATGGTTACAGATTCAACCAAAACGATCGAAAAGGAAAAGCAAGGTAGATAACCAGTGTCGAGAGAAGAAGAGAAGCCCGAGGAAGCACGAATAGCTGGAAAAGATGCGTTGAATTTGAAGAGTAGGCTGGAAGAAGGACACCCATTTGCAAATCCCAATCTTAATTTTGGTAGAGAAGAAGAGAGAAATGATGAAGGCGAAGATTGCAAGGAGAGTGACATATTTTTTTCCTCTGTTTTCGTGCGTGAGAGAGAAAACAGGTGAAAGTTCTTTTTAAGTTCGTTGCCGGATATTTTTAAATGGATAAGAGTTTTGCCAGGATGTATGCATTTTAGATTTTTGTAAGCTGATGGCCCCTTCTTGTCTGAATTATCATCTTCCAAATATCGGGTTATTTGTTTAGTTGGATTAGTTGGATTCATATTAAATTTGATTTTGCTTGGATTATTAATAGTTAAATATTGAATTTAATTATAAAATAATTATTTTCTCACATCTAATTATGATGTTAAGTAGATATTTCATCTGAATTAAAAAGAAATTTAAATTTTTTTTATATCTGATCTGTAACACTGCCTATTGTAATGTGAAATTAGAGGTATCTTATATCACACCTTAATATACATATAATAATATTCCCTATAACTTTACTACTAATATCTCATATGATTAAGTTACATCCTATCACATCCTAATAAGATTCTTAATGACAAATAAAATATATATTAAGAAAACACATATCAAATTACTTATTTATAAACATCATCAGCACTATGTCAAAATCCTGTTAAAACCTTTTATATTCTCTCCAAGCTCTCCAAAATCACCACTAACAACTCTTAACACACCATGTGAACCGCCTCTCATCTCTAACTTCACATATTATATCAACAGTTTCTACAAATTTTGTTATATCCTTGTTGAATCACCCAACGTTAAAAGCTTAGTCTTTGGTCAAGCTTAGTCTCACCAGACGCCTAAACTGGACACTTAAACTCAGCCTTGCCAAGCAACACGTCACATGGAGTGGCTCCATGCAATCCTCTAAATATATGTATGTACGAATGTATATGAGAAAGAAAACATACCAGCATCTGTCAATCTATCAATCCCCTGGGCCTAATGGCATTTCGCTTAATCATCTCATTTCAACTCTAATAGTGCTCTTAGCGGATAGTGTGTCACCTTACCCTCTACATTTATAGAGTAGAGTAGACCTAGCGTTCTCTTCTAAACACAACAATAAAAGAACCATTTGTTATCACTCTACCGAAATTCCACCCGTGAACACTATCACCTATGGTATAAATCAATCCAACATCTTATGTAATTTATTAGTTATAACAAATTTCTTCTATGTGATGATAATATCGAAGTTCAAGTTTATGATTCGGATTTGCATACTTAATTTATGTTTTGAAGATTGTTTCCCATGACTTCTAGAAGACTGCCATGAACAAAAATGGTACTTTATCTTACATGTTACGTATCCTGCTTTCCTTCTTTTCATATTTAGGTCATGTTTTGGACAATAGTTGGCAAGATTTAGAATTTTATCAGGACACTCGATTAACCACCTGTTGCTACTACCTGATTCATACTTGTAAGACCCCATGATTTAAATTTGTGTCCTTTCTCGTAAACGCATCGGAGAAAAACACATCTTTAAAAAATCGAACATACTTATGTCTAATAAATGCCCGGATCTCTCCGGAATCGGAATAACATTGTTTCTGATCTCACGAATGAATCAAGGAGGTAAAAGGGACAAGGGGTTACTATTACAGTACTGTGAGTCAAGAGGGCTGAAAAAGTTAAAAAGCCTTTAAGGGAAAGAAAAAAAACACAAATTTATTCGAAGTGAAACAACTAAAATGTAGCAGATTTCGAAGAAACAATAATGGAGCTGATGGAGATTATGTGATTGCTAACTCCCATTATCTATGTATTTTTGGATCAGAATGCTGGAACTGGAGAGCTGTTCATAAGAATTTCTCTTCTTTCAAACATTGTTAATTTGGCTCAAGGGTAATCTTTCATCCCCATCTAATAATTGCAGATCCCCATGTTAAACCTGCACCAAAACCTGCAGCTGCAATCGTATGGCCTGGCTTCACCTTTCCGCTTCGGACGGCTTCGTCCAATGCCAAAGGAATAGATGCGGCACTCGTATTACCATAATTCGCCAAATTTGATATGACTTTTTCCTGGGGGAAGTCTAACCGTGTTGCGACTGCATCGATAATCCTCTGGTTTGCCTGCATTAATCAAATCCATCAGATAACCATTATAACCAACAGTATTCAAGAAAAATTCAATGGTTGCTGACGTGTAAGGGTACTGGCTGGAATCAATTGTATCCTAAATCATATACCTGATGGAGCAATAACCAGTCAACATTGCCTGAAACAAGACCAGCTTTTTCCAAGGCAGACTCGATCGATTGTGGTACACATCGCACAGCAAAGCGAAAAACTTCTTTGCCATTCATCTGTATGCAGGAATAAGAGGACTTTTTCGGAGGGAAATCTAATGCCGAACCATTTGAACCCAACAGCTCATCAGTTTCATTATCATTTATGGGGGCACCAAGATGTCTGCAACAGGACTGACAGCTCTGTCAAATTCCTTAAGAGGAAGCAATACAGTATTTGTTTAGTACTTTAGTTATATAACATATGACTATGAGAGGGACTTACCTTCCACCCTCACCATCACTATGCAAGTCAAAGCTTAATAAACCATCCTCCTCAGCATCACAGGCCTACGGAATCGTTTGAATGACAAATCATATCATGTTTCGTTGTAAAAAATATATTATACACACAAGAAAGTTACCCTAGACCCATTAGTATGTAATAATGTCTTAGGTAGTTCAATCTCTAACATATGGTTCCTCCACCATGGCTACAAGAGTCTGGTTTTTAACAAACCAAATATAAGGTGAAAGACAATTCTCCACAATGATTGATAATTTCAACGTTACTCCGCATGATTATTACAAGAACCTACATTGTATGCACAATGCCATGAAATCTGGCCCTAATTTATATCTAATTATGTTCAACCAGCCACTCAGATACATCTACTCCCAAAATTTATATCTAATTATGTTCATATTTTTTGAGAATGTAAGATGACAGCACCTTAATACAGGTACTTCCGATCCTGTACTTTCCATCCTCATATGCATGTAGACTTATTATTACCTGTAATTTATGGTCACTTATTATGACCACTGGTAGACAGAAATACTACATATGCAAGTACATACATAAATCAGATCGACATTACAAAGAATGAAGAGGCATTGCCTTCAGGCTGAACTAGAAATTAAATGACCATTGCATCTTCCAAGAAAGAGTTATCTTAAGAAAAGAAGTTAGGAGTGTATTACCTGAACTAGTACAGCACCTGCGGCATCCCCAAAGAGGATACATGTCCCTCTATCAGTCCAATCAACAAATCGAGAAAGACCATCAGCACCGATCACCAACACATTACGAAACCCACCTCCTGTAATTCACAAATGTAAAAATGTTTGATTGTATAGCATTAAATAGACATGACCAAAACCTCCTTGCTGTGAAGTAAACAAATTTATTACCCCTAATGTGACTAGCAGCTGAGATCAGACCCAGCACAAATCCGCTACAAGCAGCTGTAATATCATAAGCTAAAGGAGAATTTCTGCAGCCAAGCTCTCTTTGGATCTGACAGGTTAAATAATGGTTGCCACACAACAAGGTACAAATTACTATTTGATAAAACATACACAAATGACTGTTCAAACAAGCACATATGCGTTGTCTGAATATAGAGAAAATAATATAAAAACATGCTATTATTTGTGCCAGTAAACACAAAATGTTTTCTTCACATTGGGAAATAAATGTTAGCCTAGTCGCCTATACCTGTGGAGCAGAACCAAAAATATCTTCTGGAGTAGATGTGCACATCAAGATTAGGTCAAGATCGTTAGGATCAAAATCTGCCATTTCAAGAGCTTTCTGTGCCGCTTCAACTGCTAGCTTTTTCAAACTTTCCTTTCCTGTAAGAGCAATTGTCAATAAGAATCTCCACACTGGACCACGGTGAAACAATGATGACAATATATATAAGGGATGTAAGCTTTCCATCTTTTGCTAAAGAAAATGACACAGGCAAACAAGGTTTCTATTTAGACACAAGTGATGCAACATTTAAGCTGGGCCAAATTATGTCTTATTGTAAAGGGAAAATGCTCTATCAACTTTTCTTTCAACCTCTTAAGAAATGGCAAGCTTAATAGGCTGTATTCAAAACCGATTAAACTCCAAGCTTAATAGGCTGTATTCAAAACTGATTAAACTCAGCATATCGACTCTGGGGCTTTCTAACTGGAACATCTGTTCACATGATTTAAGATAAAAATTTTAATCACATCAATGGATATTTGACACAAGCAGTAAATGCCAGCTAAATAGTCAACAAATATTCTGCACATAGTACTAGTATGGAGTGTATTCTGACCTGACATTACCCGTCGATTTCGTATTCCAGTGCGGACAGAGATCCATTCATCAGATGTATCAACTATTTTCGAAAGATCATCATTGGAAACAGAAAGAGATGGCACTGCTGACCCGCAGCCAACTAACTTACAGCCTTTCCTGACAAGCCTGTATTTTCCCGAAGTACAATTAAATCAGGAAAATCATTACCCTTCAATAAGTAGTAAATCAACAAATAAAAACAAGGCTGCATCCCGATTCTGAAGGCCAGATTAATATTGTTTTTCACCAGTCAAGTACTCACTGACTAATGTTGAATTATCAATCACTAAGATGGCCTCCTGGAGACAAAATGAACCAAAAACGGATTCATTGCAACAAATAAAAACAAGGCTGCATCCCGATTCTGAAGGCCAGATTAATATTGTTTTTCACCAGTCAAGTACTCACTGACTAATGTTGAATTATCAATCACTAAGATGGCCTCCTGGAGACAAAATGAACCAAAAACGGATTCATTGCATCCAGCAACTAACAAACATGAAGTATCTGAATGGTGACCATATTAATCTTCAGCTCTTGATACAAGCAAGCAAAGCATGTAGGTATTAGCATACGAAAGTCATCTCTAGTCTAATGAAACTAACTCCAAGAGATTTCCTTTACTCTCATTTTATAGTCCAAAAGAAAGCTTTCTTGTATCATTTATATCCATGAACAAATATTAACCGATACCATACCAGTGTCAAAATCAATACAATAAATGAATCTATGTATGTCGAGACCGAGGTTCTTTAACTGCTTATTCAGCTCATACCAAATCCATCATTAACTTTTCAAGCCTCAGTGGTAACCCAAACGCAAGAAACACACTAATGGGCATTGCAACCAAATGAGATCCTAATCTTTCAACCATTCAAATTTAATTGAGTTAATTACCCTGTACATAAGCTAAAAAAGCACATGCATGAAGCAAAAAACCCCTTTCATCAAATTTATAAATTAAATGCATCGTCTTCGTTCAACCCACATAATTCTCGCGAGTGCAAGAACACTTCAGCTTTCAACTTCACAAGAACTACAACAAGAAAACTATGAAATCCCAATAAAATTAATACCAATAGTAAACCAAAATTTCTTCTTTCTTGGACAAGTCATGCACATCAACTCAACTACTGGTACTCAATTCCAATCAAGCAAGAAATTATATATACATAAAAAAAAGCACAAGATATTTACTTGGGCATTCGAGATTCAGAAGGGGAAACATGCTTCTCCGCACCTTCAATGGCACTTGAGCACACTACCCTCCTCGAGATTCCACCAGAGAAGCAAAACCCAGATCGAGAAACGCCTATTGAAGGCTGAATCTTGCTCCTCAGCCTTGGAACTGAAGGCGTGAAAAACCCAGATGCATTGGCCATTTACACTCAACAATACCAAAAAATTAAAATGAAGTAAACAATAAACACTCTTTAAAACAGCAGAAAGGAAAAATTTTGGGAACTGCGTTTGCCTAAAGAATGAAAAAGAATAAAATACAAGTAAAACAGATTTCAGATAAGTATCGATAAGTTCATGCAAAACTTGAGCTAAAACAAAAGTTCAATTTCAGGGTTTTTTTTTTTGTTTGGTAAAGATCTTCGGAGGGACCGAAGATGAAAGTAAACGAAAAAGTTTGGCGATGTTGCCAACACAATATTGAGGAAACTACAATGCTACTCTTAATTTCTTTCACTGTAATAACATGCAATGAGCTTTCACCATTGTTTTATTTGCTGCAAATCCAATCCAAATGTTGGGATTGTTTTGTTTGGGCAGATAGACACAGTGGGCGGTTAACAAGATTGAACTTTGGGCTGGTTTATGGTGTTCTGAGCGTACGTGGCAAATGCCCATTAGCTGATACTTCGTGAATTACAAGGTTCGGATTGCCAAGATTAATGGTTGAAATAAGCTTCAAATTAAAAAAGTCTAATACCATAGAATCAGTTGGCGAAGTCTTTAAATTCAAATTAGGCAAAATAGTTTGTTCGGCCGCACATTAACAACCAGATTTCTGGTATGACAACAAATTAAATTAAAAAACTAGGTTACGGAGAAAATGTAACAATACGTGTAGAAATGGGTAACATTATAACATTCGTTATCTTATTAAATAAATGAGTAATTAAATTGAGTTTCGAGTAATGAAAGATTATTTAAATAATAGTAAAGTCAAGGGGGAATATAAGAGGCTGGTACAGCCTGGTCCTCTTAAAATAGAAATTTTATTATTTTATTTTTTAAAATTTTTAAAATTTTAAATTAGTAAATATAAAATTATACTTTAGCCTCTTTAAAAAACAATAAAATTTTAATTTAATTCTTTAAAAATTACATTTTTACTATTATGAAAATTACAATTTAATTTCAACTCTCTCTGAAAAATTTTCTAGTTTTGCCATTGAGTAAAGTTGTCAATTGAGTTTTAGCTCGATTAACATTGTTGCTAGTGCAAGAGAACGTGAGTTCAAGTGCGTTGAAGCGTATTATACTCTAATTTAAAAGTGAAGGATTATGGATAATTTTAAGTATTGTAAAAAAATTGCAAATAATTAAAATGAGAAATGAAGCTGTGTAGATGATTGAGTAAATTGGTTGGGGTTGGGCACAAAATATCATGTCAATAGAGCCTGAAATGAACTTTAGACCATTGTCTGCCAAAGTACCATGGAGCAGAATTATCTGGCTCAACCTTTTGTATACCCAAGCATTCTTTGATTGTTTGGTTGGGTACTAATGACAGGTTGCGAGCCTGGGAATTGAATTGTGATGCTGGATGTTTGTCATGCCAGACTGGGCAAGAATCTCGCGATCATTTATTTGTGGAATTCTTTTATGCAAGGAAAATTTAGAAAGGAGTTGTACAGCTCTGTGGCCTTCAAAGACTCCACGCCATGTGAGATAGAATCTCATCAATATGCTAGGTTATGTAACGATTTAATTTTTAGTGATGTTAAAAAATACAATTTTAAAATCTTATTTTTATAAATCGAATTCGTAAATATAAAATAAAAATATTTACAGAGTTAATATAAAAATGAATTGAAGTTCGGTTAAATAATTTAACCGAAAAGATAATTAATTAAAATTTAGAGACTAAATTATAAAAGTTCAATTATTATAAAATTTTAATTAAGAAAATGTATGAAGACTTAGATAGCAATTTCCTAAACAGCCTAATTAAACCATTGGTTTTCATCTTGTGACTACCATTAACTTAATTAATAATGATCAAAGGAATAAAAATGATAGTTTAATTAACTTAATTAAGTTTAATTATTTCATAATCTAACTATATATATAAGTGAAAATCTGTGGAAAGATAAAAGATGCAGTCATCTTCTTCCTCCACCATTTTCATTAAGGAAAGAAAGAAAACTAAGGTTCAACATTCGGACATTAAAAATCAAGTAATGTTTGAAGTCATTTTCGTTATTTTTTTTATTACAGATTCTTGATTATGGAAGCTTCAATTAATTAGCCTATCCATCAATTTATTCAATTAACTAATATTTAGCAAGTCAACATTAGAGAGAAATTGATGATTTAGGGCTTATTTTGAAGGAATTGGTAGTTAATAGGCTTAATTAGGTGGTGAAAATGATTAAATTGTAAAACTAAATAAGCTTGTTCGTTAACTTTCTAGCATTAAGGACCAAATTGAAAACTTGTCATGAAAGTATACTGTGAATAAAAAGTATAATGTTTCTAATGAAAGAATGTAAAATCAGATTTTGATTGGATGCTAGATATCGAAATATATGTATTTCTCGAGTATAGGGACTAAGTTGAATAAAGTGCAAAATATGTATGACTGTATTTGAATGTGAATTAGATTAAATATGATATTGTTTTATTATTGAATTATCGTACATAGTTAAAGACGATGTCAAACTGTCATGAGAGAAAAGAAGATGAGAGTCATTGACGAGTAGTTGAATTATCAATTCGTACTTTTATGATTTGAGATTATTACATTTGTATACATGTAACAACCCAAAATCCGTGGGCACCAGAAAAGTGTGTTATCGGGCCTCCGTCTTAGTGAAATAAGTTCGAAAATAATTATTAAAAATATTTATGAGTCTAGTAGTGTGTTTAATTAGGTTTTAATTAAGTAAATTTAGCTTAATTTAGAGTAATTAGTAAAAAGGATTAAATTGAATAAGAGTAAAAGTTTAATTATAGATTAAAGAAAAATTAGGACTTAAGAGGAAATTAAACCATTTCCTATAGCTGAGGCGATTTAACGTGGAAAATATCAAAGATTTTATTGATTAAAATATATATATATTTATTTAATAATTAAGTATATTATATTATATTATATTATATTATATTATATTATTATTATATATAAAAGAAACAAATAAGTTAAAAGAAACAGAATGAAAGCAACAGAGAAGAACAGGGGAGAAAGAAAGGAAAGAAGAAAGAAAAGGGGAAATAAGGTTTATGAAGCTTGGAGTTAATTGGTAAGCTCAATCAAGTCCTTTTCTCATAATTTTGATATTTTAGAAGTCTTAAAACAAGTTTTTGATGAAATTAAGTTGTTAGTTTGGAAGTTCTTAGGTCTCTAAACAAAGTTCATGTTGAATAAAATGATGAAATAGGGGTTTAATTGAACGAAATTCAAGTTAGAATAGATATAAGGATTGAATTGCAAAGTAAGCTATAAGTTTTGTGTTTTAGGGACTAGATTGAGGAAAATTCGGAATTAAGAAAATATGTTGAAAATTTAATAGTTAAATTTGAGTTTAAATGAAATTTGAATAGGAATAAGGTGTGAATTGGTGTTATAAATTTGGTTATTAACATTTTTCATCAAAACAGTTTTGGGAAGTAGCAATGGTCTGACTTTGAAAATTCACTAAAAATTTTATAAATTGAACTAGAGGATGAACAAAATATGTAATTAAAGCTTATTGAGTCTAGTTTCTTATAGTAGAAACAGTGTAAGCAATTAATTGATGAATCAAGAGATATTTGAAATTTTGTAATACTGGTTCGGGGTGATTTTGAGATGCCCTGTTTTAACTTTGGAAAATCATTAAAAATTGTACAAAAATTATTATGGAGTGTAATTTATATATGTGAACTCCTTAATGAATCTAGTTTCAAAATAAATAAACAAGAACCTTATTCGAGTTATGTACAATGAGATAATTTAGTTTTAGTAGAGAGAGGTCAGAACTGTCAAATGAAATAACAGGGGAGTATTTAACGAATAAACTGTATTAAATGGCTAGACCAAAAATTCTGGAAATTTTATGATTAGAAGATATATGAGTCTAGTTTTAAGGAAAATTTACGGATATTAATTTGGAGTTTCGTAGCTCAAGATATAAATAATTTAGTAACAATGACTCAAGTAGACAGCTTAATGGTGAAATTATATATATACATTAAAAATGGTTAAATTTGCATGTTTAAGCTCATGAATTAAATTGAATCATGTTGTATTGATGATTATAAATTATTATTTTCGTAGCCAACAAAGAACCTGAAGCATCAGCATCGAAAGGAAAGGAGAAAGTCATCGAGTACTAAAACGGGAGAATTACGGTGTGTATTACTATAATTCGAATTTTAATTATTATTGATTGCTGAATTTTTTTTATTGTTATGTATGGTAAGTAAGACTTGAGGTAAGTATGTGAAATTGATATGAATATTGAGTGAAAATGAAAGTGATGCAAATTGAATCAAATTGAATTGAATAAGTGAATTATGGAAGATGTAATTATTTGAAAAGCGTATTGATTGAAAAATGATTGGTGATTTGAATTGTGAATTGAAAGTGATATAGGATTGAGAAAGTGAATTGAATACCCTATTAACTAATCGGGCTGAGTCGGATATAGTTGGCATGCCATAGGATTGGAAGTGTTCAGGGATACTTCGACCTCGAGTCGATGAGACACTGGGTGTCACTATATTTCTTCGGATAGATTCGATGAGGTACTGGGTACCAACTTTACTTCGGCTAGGCCGATGAGACACTGGGTGTCAACTATTACTTCGAACTATCCGATGAGGCACTGGGTGCCATATTGGTGTGTTTGGTTGGATCCGTGTATCCGCCAAAGTCCGAGTTACGTTAATAGGGTGAAAAATTGAAATGTGAATTTGAGGCATTGAAACGAGAAAAATAAATTGAATTACGAATTGAAATTGGAATTGTGATAATAAGAGAAAAGTATGAAATGTATATTCATAAGTGATATAAATTTAAGTTTGAGAAAATACATTGATTTATGAATTAGTACATATGACATTAATTGTTAGGTATTTTAATATTTATGTTTTTACTATTGTTGATATAATTTGAATTATGGTAATATCACTGAGTATATCCATACTCAGCGTACGGTTGTTTCCGTGCGCAGGTTAGTAGAAGTCAAGTGTCCCGGTTCAGCATCCAGAACATTCCCGACTCCAACACAAATTTGGTGATGTATATTTTTCTTTTGGGTAAAGGTGGCATGTACATAGGTGTTATATAGTCACTTGAATATGCATATTACTTTGGGTAGTGAAGGTTGAATTATAAGATTTAGATGGTTAAATGAAATGGTAAGAAAAGTATATGATATTTTGATACATGAACATTAAGTTGTTAAATGAATGAAGTTTTTAATCAATTTTGAATGATGCTATGATAGTTATTAAGTTGAAATTATGTTAATGATATAAATATTAGTTATATGAATGTGAAAAATTGGTGCTGGTTGTTTTAGTTTGAATTTGCAGAAGGTTTTAGGTAAAAATAAGCAGACCGAAATTTTTATAAAAAAAAAAATTCAGAATATTCGAACAAGTTCCGTTCTACTTTTAACACGTGCTTGAACTTTGAGAGTTCAAGATAGGGACTCAATTATTATATTATACCATAAAAGTTATATTAATTGTAAATTATTAGTAAGTTGTCTGATATGTCCGGTAATGCCTCATAACCTCGTTCCGGTAACGGTTTGGGGTTAGGAGGTGTTACAATACATATTCCTGTTAATTGCATAATCAAGTATCGAGGTAAGTATATAATTGTTGTATGAATTAATTGGTTGTGTTTGATGCTGAATATCGGGAAATTGGACCAATTTGAATAAAGTAGAGAATATCATGATACTAATGATACATGATATGTAATATGAAAATAGATTGAAATATGCTATATGATATGAGATATAGAGAAAATGATAATGAAACGAAATGAGATTATGATATATGAATAATTAATGCCCATGTAAACTTAGAAAAAAAGTTAAGATACATTTGGCATGTCAATTGGGTCATATGCACAATTTTATATGGGTTTGTTGACGATGTTAAGATTTTGATGTATCATTCAGGGTCTAGCATTTGTTATGGATCATCAAGTATTCATTGTCTCTCCGAAGACTTTAATATGGTGGAGGGATGTATTTGCACAAGTATATGCATTTGTTGTATATAGACTTAACAATTCGATGCTTTGATGTAATATAGCTATACTCACATAACCTATCTTGGTGTGGTATAGTTTGCCCCCGTGTAGTTTTTTTTTACTAAGCCTTAGAGCTTAGTGTTTTATTTTTCTGGGTTTTTTAATTTTTGTTTATTGCTTGTTTTGGGCCTGTTTGGGTTTAATATTTTATCATCTCTGTGGTTAGATTATATTGATTGGTGAATTTGGAGGCTTTGTGGTAGATGGGATCATATTCAGTTATTTGTCGAAATCAAATAAATAGCTAAAACTTCAATTTATGGTGATGCTTTCTCTCCCAAATTCTGAGGTAGAAGGACCAGTTATGAATCTTCTTTTGTTTTTAGGGATGATCTCCATGGTTTTTGCCATTATAATGACTTGTTGTCTCTGTTTTCCTGTTTGGGAGTTTATGTAACTTGTTGTTTGATGAAATGGAAACCTTTTAAAAAAAAAAAAAAAGATTCTTTCGATTGTTGACAACCGTTTGTTGGTTAGGTGCGTTAGAACATTACGAATGAATCATCATCAAACTAGAACAAATTGTTTTAGGTATTTGTTTAAAATATTAAATAAGCATATGTCTTATTTTAATTTTAATATATTTTTAAAAAACCATATTATCTTATCATTAGTAAATAAAATATAAAGATTTCATTGAATATAAAAGAGTATACATTGCATTTTATTCGTAAGAACAACTACTTACGTAACTTTTTCTATCTAATCACATCACCCATAATCCATCACCTGTAAAAGGATCCTCCGCCCTCTAAAGTGGCATAGCATTTGGTTTCTTTCCAAAACTCTCCTTCTGCGACTCTTAGCATCATAACCACGTTATGAACCAACTTCAACCATCAACCCAGCTGAAGTCCACTTTTCTTTTCTTTGTTAAATGGCAATGTTTATTATAGGTACTTGTCCTCTTTAACACTATGAAAAAATGGTAGGCAAAGTTAAGGACTTGTCCAACTGACATTTTTCAGATGCTTCAACAAGATGATGGATGGTGTAAAGCTTCCTTTGATGACTTTCAATAACAAAGCCAGGTGAATGGAGTCCCAAATTTCGAATTCACTGAAAGAAAGGAACGAATATATGGAATAACCTTTACTGTCATGTATTAAGATCTCGAATATTTTTTTCCGAAGACCTTCACACCCACAACGGAAATACCGAGAACAGAACGAATGAGCTAATGTCATCCTTACACAAATCCGTCACAAGATGATTAAAGAAGGTAACCCTACGTTATTATATGTTATGATAAAAATCGAAATTTATAATTGAAGATGAATAATTTTGACGAGTCCCCAACTTCAGAAATAACGATTCCTTACAATAATGAAGTAAAACATACTCATTGGATAATTTAGTCAATTATATCTCGATATCTAATATTTAAAGTGGAGTGTACTAAGCTTATCAATTCAGCCGATGCAGCTATAAATGGTATATGTGGCACTGACCAGGTTTAATGTGTTATTAACAGACACATTTCTGGTGAGGTTGAGAGATTTTTGGGGTATACATTTCAGTTCACACATTTGTCGAGGATTAGGACCATTGAACCAAAGTTGGCTTATGGAGATCCGAGTTACATGTATGTCTGTGTCGCATTTTACTTCGCTGCTACTCAATTCTTCATCTTCATTATCAAATTGCAGAAAAGCAATACATTTGCCCAAACAAGAAGTCATGAAATCGCCATTAACTTTTTGCCTCTTCCTCATCACGTAAGCCTTGACGATTCAAGCTTAAAATATAAACATTATGAATCATTTAAGATTTTATCCATGTGGGATAACACTTACTTTAACATCGATCCATACTAAGAACTCGTCACAGTAAAACACTCTTTTCATCACTAAGTTAGCTGTCTGCTTCTTTTTTTGTGCTTTAAAAAGACCTCGTATAGCTTGAGAATAAAGTAATTAATTAAATTAATTGATATTTAAGAATCCTATCAATAAATAGTGAAAAAAAATTCAACTTGAATTTTAAAAATTTGAATAGCCTAAATTTAGATATTAGGTTCATAATAGCGTCAAATAAAAACTTTTATTAAATCTATAGATTTTATATCTGAATAATATATCGCACTTGTACGGAGGAGGTTAGAACTTTTACAAGCAAATTTTTTCTACCAAGATTTAGTGTATGTATTTGACGGAATTAAATATCAAATGAATATTTGTCTAACTAGGTTTAAAATTGAATAGTAACATTCAAATATCATATAAATTAATCAAATTCAATTACGCAATCATATATGATCTTACCAACACAATAAACAAATTAAAAACTTTGTCAAGAGAGAGAATTGTATGTGTAGTGAGTGGATTGAGTCTTAATTTTATTGTCATGGGTATTGTTATTAATGCAGGAAGACATCGATTCGAGCATGCTGAAACGCATTATCCTCTTATTTATGGGTTTAAGAGGGGCTATGGGTAGTTCTAAGTATTGTGTCAAAAAGAGCAAATATGATAATAACCTATAAAGAAATTATGTTAAAAAAAACTTAAAGTTTGAATCATAATATGATATTAATAAAAATATAAAATTAACAAAAGAAAATAAATTTAACGGAATTTTTTATCAATAAAAAAGCCATGAGCATTAACAATCATTATGAGAGCTAAATTTAAGTAAATAGTTAAAATTCAACAATAATTAAACTCAACACTTATGAATGTCGAGTTTTTACTAAAGTATTTATTAAAATTAATTTCACGGTAAATGAAAAAAATTTAAATATATATAAGGTTGACACCTAGCTATGAATGTCAAAGCTTAGTAGAATGCATTTATTAGGATAGATTTAGGAAATGATGAAAACTTTAAAGAAAGAGAAACTCGACAATTACTGATGTCAAGGTCTTTCTGCATTTATTAGGGTTTAACTCCTAACGATACGGCTTAAATATTGTAATTAACTTCATACTTATGATTGCCGAAATTAATCAATCATTGCATAATTACTACTTTAATTTTATTGGTGCGATGAAAACTTTGCTTGTATATTTAGGTCCAGTTTTTCATTGCTTTTGAAAAGTGCTATGAAAAAGTGCTTTTGAAAAGTACTTTTGAGAAGTGCTTTGGAAAAATTTAAGTGTTTAATATTACTGTCAAAAAGTGTTTTTGAAAAGTAAAATGTCCATTTTAGACACGATATTATAAAGAAACAAATATGTATTTAAATAATGTTCAAATTAGTTAATATTATGATATTTTAGTAAAAATATAAAAAAATAATTTATTATAACTTATTGTTAATATTTTAATATATAATATTAATTTTAAATATTTCTAAGTAATTAATATTAATTATTTATTAAATTTAATTAGAATATATAAACTATATTTAAATATTTAAATATAATAATTAAATATTTGTAATTAGATATTGACACAACTGTATTATTTTAAAAAATATTTTTTATTTTTAATTAATGCTTTTAACACATTTGTAAAACTCATATTAAATAACCAAGAAAGAGAACACAAAATAATAGCATCAAACATATTTTAAGTCAAAAAGTAAAGTTAAAAAGGTAAAATAACAGCCAAAAGTGTTTTTTGGTTGAAAAAGCTAAAATTTACTGCTTTTTCATCTCTAAAAAAGCTCATTCCAAAAGTTAAAAAAATTGCTCCAATGATATGTGTTCTTTATTGCTTTTAAGAAAAAAGCACTTTTTTTAAAAAAAGTTCGTCCCAAAAGCAATAGAGAACACACCCTTAACAACATAAATATTGAACTAGTCCTAAAAATGATATTTGGAGATATCATAAGAAATAATAATAATAATTGCTATATTGTAATCCAAAAGCCTAAAATTAACTAAGATTTTCTAAGATATATTAACATATCAAAATTTTAGCAATAATATAATCATGCAAATGTTAAGATTATGTTGAAAATGATAAAAAATTACTCATCCAAAAGTAATTTGTTTGTAGTTAATTTTAAGCATTTTTGAACACTTTTTATGTTCACCTGTTATTTTAATTTGTTATTTATCAAGAATGTATCAAATATACCCGTAGAGGATAAAAGAAAGCAAGACTTTGTTCTTTAGTTTCGTTCCTTTCGTTATGTTAAATTTCATGTACACTATTTTAACAATGAAACAAGGAACCCGATTAGTATGGATTTTTTTTATTTGGAATGCATTAATAAATTTATTAATAGAAAAAAATTATAATTTTGCCAATAAATAATTACACTTTGACATCGAGAGTGTAGGTCAAGTCTCTAATGGAGTGTTAATTTAGTTTCTGTTGAGGGGGATTAACTCTTTTGGAAGAAGTTTTCAGAGTGTCGTCTTCGAGGGTGTCGACCCAATCCTTTAACAATGGAAGGTATTGTGCTTCAGAGGAGGGTTTTCCCCCCTTCGTAGAGAGTCGTGTACACTTCACGGAGGAGAGCGTCTCGACGTACGGTCACTCACCAAGAGGCGATGTGAACATCTCGTCCTTGGTGGGATTTGATCCCCTGACTTATGGAATAAGTCATTATTGGGGTAAATGGTACCACTTTGGGACAATACCTTTTGTTGTTGAGGAATCGGATCGACGTTATTGAAGGCGACACTTCGAAAAGTTTTTTTAAGAGGAAGCGATCTGTCCTCAATAGTTTTGCGTAATTCATATATATAGAGACTAAATTAAAATTTAAAAATAAAAATTAATTCAACTTTAAATTTTGAGTCGAGCTTTGGGATTAACTTGAGAAGAAATTAATTGTAATTCATGCCATAAAAATCAGGGAAAAAAGAATGAAAATCTGATGTCCCTTGAGCCAAAGGGACACCTCAGAATTTAGCAGATTCAAAAAAAAAAAAAAAGGCCTGGGATCGATATTTTTGGTGTGGGTGGGCACATTTGGTGGTGAGAGGCAAAGTTTAATGTTTGAAATGATATAAATTATGAGATAGAGAGAAAGCATCCATCACCGTCCATATGTATGCAAAGACATCAACTGCCAGGATGGGGGGCTTTGGAGCTGGCCGGGGCCGCTTGTTAGCGCTCCAATGAGTTGTTTTCCCAACTGGAGGTTTTTGGCTATCACCATTGAAGAAAACTGTTCAATGTTTAGTCCTTGAGAAACATGGATTTGATTGAAACTTGTTGCTTTCTTTCCATTTTCCAACCCGCCTAATTCAAACCTTCAATGGAATCCCATAATTATATACCATTGGTTTTCTTTTACATTATTCAGACAATGATTCATCTTTAAATATTCTTGAGTTGAATATAAATATTTTTCTCCTTTTTTCTTCTTTGTATTGATTCAAATTTTCTCTCGAAACTCTTTATAATTAAGGGTTAAATTGCAAAAGTCCCCACAAAAGAAACTTTATATTCAACCACCAATTCTATATAATACGATAAAGTCACATCCTATCATATTCTAATAATATTCAATTACCTTATTACCACTAATGACTTTCGACACATTGTGTGAATCTCTTTCTTTGATATTTTATATCAACAAAATAAATCATTTTATTTAAACATGATCTAAGCAGTCACTTTTACCCTACTTATAGCAGAACAACAATATTCCAACCCTTATCTCTCACAAGTACCTTAAAAGGGAAGAATTTTGTGCATATACCCCTTTTTTTAATTAACAAATGTACTTTATTAGAAAACCATTTAATTGTTTTACTTAAGAACTAATGGCCCTTTCCTTTTCCTATTATTTTAAACTTCCGACATTACTTTTGAAAAATAATTATTATATAAAATCAGTTGAATCAAATTTTTAATTTTTTTTTCCCTTTTACGTCAAGCCCATGCTAGTTGCCAACATGCATGAATATTTTAGTCAAAAACATCATATGCAAAAAAAATAATAAAAATAATAATAAAATTTGAAGTTGAAAAACCACAGTTGGGTTAGGCAAAAACAGAACTCAATCACGTGACTGTTAGTTCAGAAGCTTTTTGAATCACTTGATAGACAGACTACCACGAACAGATAATGCAAAAAAGAAGAGCTTAATTTCTTGCGATTATGTACATACATATATAAGTAATATAGATTATTATAAATTAGAGTACACCATCCCATAAAGCTTGGAAATGATGATCTCGCTTTTTGCTCCCCACAAGATGTACTTCTAAATTAAAGGTTAATTATACTTTTTGTTTATATCAAGATGCTCACGTAAACCAATATCTATACCAAGAATTTAATAACATTTTTTTCTCTGAAAATGCCGTTTAATCTCAACCCTAACCCACTGCCACAATTCTTGCTTTTGCTTTTTTCAAGTTTTTATTTTTAAATTCCAACCTTTGATTCAACCATGTATCAGTATTTCTTGAAAAAGTATTATGTATTTTTTTTATTTATAGAATTTGACCTTTTAAAAGTTGAATACCAGAACATCCCATATATTTTATTAATTTCATAAAAGTAAAAACGTTTAAAATTACATTAGGAATTCTATTGCATATTTTTTTATATATATGATTTGAAATTAATTAATAATAATATATGTAATATTAATAATATTAAAATAAAAAAATTAATTAAATTATGAGTAAAATAAAATTTAAACACGTTTAATATATCAAACTAAAAATATTAAATACACTATAATTACTTATCTAAATATAATCATCAGTGTTGAGTTAACATGTGAATTGCAATTAATTTCTTCCCAAACTAATTCAAGGACTCAAAATTCAAAGTAGGATTGTTTTTTAAATTTTTTTTATATAAAATAAATTAAAATAAAATTTTAATTAAGTGATAAAATTAATTTTTTATTAATATAAATGACATAAATTCAAATCTCACAATGTGAATTATATTTTATATTATATTTTTTAAAAATTTTAAAAAAAATTAAATTACCTTCAAATAATATAAAATTTAAATAAAATTATCAAAAACCCTAATTAAAATGCATGTGGATCCCGACCAAAGCTTAAAAGCCTTAATTATTTTTAAAAATCTTTTGCATGAAACAAACAAACTTGCCCATTTCAATCAGTGAAAAAAAGCAAAAGGAAGCTGTGCCTTTCCACAACAATGAAATGAAAATCAACACTAAATTACATTCATCTTTTTTCAAAAGCATAGCACAAAAAGGATAAGATAAAAAGGAGATAATACACTTTTATATATATACATCAAAAACAAGATGCAAAGTGGGGTTTAGATATTTTAGTGTTCCCTTAATGAAGTGACATTCGAAAGCGTATAAAAGCTAAACACTTTTGCTTACTTATAAGAAGCGACTTGCGATTGGACCATATTAATTCTATACCCTCTCATCGCCACATAGTCGCAGATTTTGAAATACGATGGGTAAAGACGAAATTAGAAACCTTTTATCATAGTAAAAATATAATTTTATCATTTTAATAGTTTATATTTTTATAAATTTAAAAAAATTAAATAAAATTTTTATATTTTTAGAGAGTCAAAATACAATTTTATCCTTATTAATTTAAGATTTTATAAATTACAAAAAAACTTAAATAAAAAATTTTATTTTTAAAAAATCCTACCCCTAAATCCGCCCAGGGGACACATGAACTGGGGAGTTAACATACCGTAACATAGATATTATCCATACATTTGGTCTCTCAAAGACTCGACACCATTACTTTTTAGGGTTTGTCTGTTTGTGATTTTTTTTATTTGATTTGATAGAATTTGTTTGCCTTAGCTCCTTTGCTTCATCCTAACACTGTTTTATTTTTTTATTCAACTATTTCCTTTGTTTATAATTCTTTGCTTTTTCATATAGAGATATATGTATAAAGATAAAAGGTTATTTGTCCGTTTGATCCATTTGCTTCGAATCTTAAATAGTTATTTAAGCTTGAAATTGAAATTTCCATGTGAGTTTCAACATACATCCTCTTTTTCTTAAATTTGTTTATCCTCACATCCTCTTCCCAATAATTGTATAAGAAAGAAAACAAATCAATCATAGAAATGTATATTGTATATCTGAATTATTAGCTTAAAATATGAAAATAAATGTGATGAAATTATAACCTAATTATTAATATTTTTGTAATAATTGTTAATTGTTATGATACTCGTCATTATCGATTTGTTACCCAATTGGGTCCTGACCTGTAGTATGCATGGTTCACGTCTTGGATTCGCATGTGAGGTGTTTGCGTCCTTTCATGAGCTCACACCACCATGTATGAAAATTCACACATAGAAAACACGTGTTAAACATAAAATAATATACATATTGACATGTATGGAGATTTATCTACGATAGACACACAAAACCCCTCAACAATAATAAATAAATGTGAAATGGTGGTAAATTGTGCATTGAACCGTGGCTTCTAGGAGGAAAGCTGGGCTAATGCCTTTTTGAGATCTTTGCTTGAGAGGGAACTTTCTATGCTACGGAACCTTGTTGGTATGTTGGACAACATCGTCCTTTATCCGTATGTTAACGGTAAGATCATTTGAGTGTATGTTTGTTAGTAATTATATGTTTTTAGCTTAGCTATTTTCCTCATTAATTATTATATTTAATATAATATTAGAAGTGTAGGATGGAAGTTGATCGGGTTTGAATTCGTATTAAATGAATGTTTGACAAAAACATTAACTACTACTTCATAAAAATTAAGATAAATAAAAATTTTACATGATTATTTAATATTCATTGTATTATTATCTTCATTATCTTTAAATGAAAAACAAAATAAATAACAAATATTAGTTCACTAATTACTTAAGGTTTAACTAATATTAAGTTATATTACATGGATTGGTTGTAATGCAAAAGACAACATATATTAATAGATAATCTAAATGGGTAGTAATTCATGGGGTCAGATTATGCAAGTAACTCAAATAATTAGGACAATTATGTTATTTATGTGTTTAATTAGGAACATAGCTTGTCTTGGTTATTAAAGTTATATATTAACTTTTAAAAATATAAAGATTGATGTGGTTGCTTGGATTGACGATACATCTCATATGACCCATATTGATTTTTTTAAAAATTATTTTATAAAATAATTCACTTGTGGAGCTCATAGTATGAGTTGCCTAAATCTTAAATAAGTAAATGACCATGTGTGCACGATCTACTTATGTACTTTGATATATTGAAAACCTATGTACCTCGATATAAAATATAAATTTGAATTTAATTATAAAAATATATAAAATATCAATTAAAATATAAATTTTATTATTTTATTATTTTTAAATAGTGAAACGGACTTTTTAAACACACTGAACCAGAGCAAAAATAGACTTAAACATAATTATTTTTAAAATCGAACAACAATCCAGTCCAACTTAACTGATAAACATGTCTAATTTGTTACCCTCTTAAGTTGTTATTCATATTGCCACTAACTCTATATTCCATGAGCGCACAAAACACGCAGCACAAACATATAGAAAGTGATTGCACTTTTGTGAGCGACAAAGTTAACATTAATGGCTTTGTCAAGCTTTTTTCCATTCAGACTTCTCAACAACTTGTTGACATTTTTATACCAAGGCTCTGCATTCTCTTTCATTGTTATTGCACTTAAAACGTGCTTTTCAAAGTGCCATAAAAAGTGAAAATATTATAAAAAGGTGTAGTTTGTTAATTTAAAGTGTTTGGGATTATTGTGAAATATTATAGTGAAAACTTAAAATATTATTTTTGGATATTATATTTGAAAATAAAAAAAATAATATAATGATATATAAAATATGTAATTTGAATATTTATTAACTAATTAATATAAATTATTTGTAAAATTAATATTACAAAAAATATAAATAAATCTAAAATTTTAAATACTTTTTAAATGATTAATATAAATAAAGATATTTTGATAGTTGCACATTAAAATGCAAAAGTTAAAAAAAAACTTGATTTCTAACTTTTGCATTTAGGTGACAAAATACTTTTCTTTTACTGTACTTTTAATATTCTAAAAATTAATATACTTATTTAATAGATCAAAATATTTTGCGTAATTTCAAGAAAAAAAATTGATGAACGCCTCAATTTTATTTTTCAAAATTTACGTAAAAATGTAACTTTTCAAGATTTCTCATAATCTTTTAATGAAAAGTGTTCTAAGTTGAATCATTTTATTTTTCTCTAATAATAACTATTTTATTCTAATTACATCTATTTTTTTAAGATAATGTCTAAAATTATTCATAACTATTCCTCAACTCATAAATAGAAAGATAATGCGTTTCAATGCACTCGAATCTATATCCTCTTATACTGATAATAATACTTATACTAATCAAATTAAAACTCAATTAATTTATTATTAATAGCTATTTGTACATAAAATAGGGAAAAATGGATTTATTGGACCCTCATTTCGTTGGTAGTTATAGTCACGTCGTTAATTCGACCTTAAATAGTATAAGAGTTGGGGACGCCATGGGGTTCCCCATTTTTGCACTTTTTTTTCTGATTATTTTTAATGGTTCTTTTTTTTTTTAAATGATTGACTACTTTTAAAGATGTTGATAGACAAAATTTGGCCACTACAAATTTAACACTTTTTACAATAAAGGAATATGTATATATATATTATAACTCATCATTTTCTATTTTCATATTGATTGTTACGTGATGTTATTGTTTATGTTGTGATAAGTTAGAATTGGAAATTTAATTGAGTGAATTCATATATATACGATGGCAAGTTATTATGGATTGTTTAAGTTAAATTATATTATTATTAAAATATGATATTATAAGTATGTTGTTATATTTGTAATGTTGTGTCAATTTGTTTTTTTTACATATTATTAAAAAATACTTAACAAATTCAATAGTTATCGTTTGCATCAAGATTTGAAAAGTACAGTGACTAAAACTGATTCAATTGGGGATCATGGATTAAATCTACAACTATAGAAAGATTTAATTAAATGGATTTAACTGTTACCGTTTGGATTAGGACTAAAATTTTAAATTTAAAAAAATAAAAGAACTAAAATTAACTAATTTGAAAAATATAAAAATTAAAATGAATCAAATTAAAGTATAATAATATAAAAAAAACATAAGGACTAATAATAAAATTTAACCAATAAATTGTTTCGCTTCATTTGTGTCCCTAAAAAAGTGAGAAAAATGAAGCAAGATGTACATATAATATAATAAAAATCCATTTAATAGAAATGAAGGAATATGTGTGTCATGTTGAGTCGGTCAGTAACTCAAAATTTTGTTCTAAAATAATTAAATGTAGCCATTGATTTGTCACTTTCAATTATTTAATTTCTTTTCTTAAGAGTTAAGAGTTAATTCCAAAAAACTCCCTCAAATTCTGGATCAGTAATAAAACCTACCATTGAAAAGTCAAAAGACAAGTAATCCAACATTTGTGTGATTTCTGAGCTGATAAATGAATGCATCATCATAGCACCGCCAATTGTACAGAGGTCCCCTCCCCTCCTATCAATTTATTTCATCACTTTAGTAAATGGTTTTTTACTATATGTTGTAAATATATATATATATTTGAAAGTTAGTTTTTATATTTTTATGAATTTAATCTCACTCTCTAATCTCTATGTAGATCTCAGGGAGTAGAACTGAACAGTTTACGGGCATCTTGGTACTCGCAAAAGCTATCTGATGAATAAGTTCTCAAACATCCAAAGGAAGATGGAGGGTTTTGATTCTAAAATGCCCGTTTAGTTAGAAATGGATACCTATGAAGAGTTGGAAAGTGTTCTTCACCATGAGGAACTCCTATGGAAGCAGAAATCTAGATGTGAGTGGTTAAATTTGGGGACTGTAACACTAGGTTTTTTCGTCGCCGCACTATGCAAAGAAGGAAACAAAATCGTATTACTACTTTGAAAAGTAAAAATGATTCTTGGATCTATGATGATGAAACTCTTTAACTCGAAGCTATCAAATTCTTTCATAAGTTGTATGGCTAGATTCCTAGTTTACCTCCTAGCTCTTTCCCGAACCTTGATATTTGTGGTATCCATTTCCTAGGGAAGGAAGTGTCTAACGATGAGATTAAAGCAACCCTTTTCGATATTGCCCCGTTGAAGGCTCCATTGGTTCCGAGATCTGTTAGTGGGTTGAAGCAATCTTTGCTGGTAAGAGTATTGAGCCTCAGTTGAACAACATTTTGATGTCATCATTCCTAAAATTCTTAATCTAAAGAACTTGTCTTAATTTTGTTCGATTAGTCTATGTTCGGTGATGTATAAGTTGGTGATGAAGGTCATTATTAACTGTTTTAAAATGGTTTTTCATAAGATCATTGGGCAGGAACATACGGGGTTCATTGCAAGGCGTAATATTATTGATAATATCTTGATTGCTCAGGAGGTTATTCACTCGATGAGGAGTAAGCATAGGAATCGAAAATGGATGACTGTTAAAATTGATCTGGAAAAAAGCATATGACAGAGTACGATGGGAGTTCATTGGGGTCTTTCTTCAACCTATAGGTATTCCTTTTATGCTTATAAATGTTATAATGATTGTTATTACGAGATCTACCATGCACGTGCTATGGAATGGAGCTCTTTCCCAGAAGTTCAAGCTTGCGAAGGGTATTTGTTAGGGATGTCTATTTTCGTTGTACCTCTTTGTTCTTTGCATGGAATGGCTCGGTCATAACTTTCATTAAGCCATAGAGAGTGGCCTCTGGAGGCCTATTGGATTATCAAAATCTAGCCCATTGATCTTGTCATTTTTAGGCATGCAGATCTCTAGCAAATTCTGGCACTTAAGGATATTTTATGGAGATTTTGTGGGTATTCAAGGCTGTTAAATATGACTCCTATTTTCAGTTAAATTTGAGAAATTATATTTCAGTTAAACTCTATTTACTTGTTTTAATCAAACACTGATTAGTTTAGATTATTTTATTATTATTTGACTTATGAATTTAGCCTATAAATAGCCTCTTTTACAACCTTAGAGGCTATTTATATTCTAAAGACTATAATTTTTCTTGTTCGTTGTTAAATCGGGTTGATCCTAACAAGTGGTATCAGAGCTAGTTCAATTTTTATAGATCAGCCCGGTCAGAAATGACAATAACAAGGTTTGAAATTAAGAAGTTTGATGGTAAGACAAATTTCAATATGTGGCAAGTTTGAATGATGGCAATTCTAGTTCAATCAGGCTTGAAAAAGGTTGTTATAGGAAAAAGCCTGAGAATCTAAATAAAACAGAATGGGAAGAGCTTGATGAAAAGGCTTTGTCTGCAATCCAGTTGTGCCTCACGAATACAGTATTGCACGAGGTATTGATGGAGAAAACCTCATCTGCCTTGTGGAAAAGGTTAGAAACTCTTTATGCGACTAAGTCTCTGGCTAACCGTTTAGTGTTGAAACAACGTGTAACACCCCTTACCCGTATTCGTCGTCGGAATAGGGTACGAGGCATTACTGGAGTTTACCGAATTAATTTTCCGTTAATACGAGTTAAATACTATTCATTTACTAAAACATGTCATACGTCCTTTAGATGGGTCTCCAAAGCCCAAAACATACTTTGAGACCAAACCAAAATTAAATCGAAACCATACAGAAATTTTCGCAAAATCCCAAAGTTTTTTTTTCTCAATATAACCCCTTTATAAATATCTAACCTTCCCTGCAAATTTTAAAACCGAAACCAATCCAACCAACCAATTCACTTCAATCAATTTGATACCAAATTATACCTCTATTATAATTATACTATTTAACATATTTATCATTCTTTACTTTAATGTATATTCATTAAACAAATCTTAGCATTTATATAATCATCAAACCTTATACATGCCATATAAATCAAAAAGGGAATTTACAAAAGCTACCAGAGATAATCTGGATAGTGTAATCCTCTGTGTTGATCCGATCCTCCGTATACTTTCACGTCAATCTACAAGAGACATTGAATACACTAAAGTAAGCTTATAGAAGCTTAATAAGTTTATAGGCATAAAACATAAATCTTACCAAATATTTATACACTTATACAATATACACAATTATTAAGTTCACCTGTCAACTACAGTCATTGGTGAGTTCCCTTGTATAAACTTACTACCACTTATCCATCTCCTTTAATTCTTTTGGGCCCATTTGTCACATATCATTTTTTAACCAAATTAGGGAACGGTTACGGAAAATTGAGTACTTCACTTTCACTTTGCCATAGTATAACTATGGTATTGCGTATGATCACTTATCACTTTTTGAAGTCATAGTCCTGCCACGGTCTTACACTGATCACATTTATCACTTGTCACTGATCAGATAAATGTAGCTAAAGCTACCACTTATCACTTATCACTTGTCACTGATCAGATAAGTGTAGCTAAGCTATCACTTATCATTTATCACTTGTCACTGATCAGATAAGTGTAGCTAAAGCTACCACTTATCACTTGTCACTTATCAAATGGTGCCATTTTAATACTAGTTTGATAATTATTATTATAAGCAAATTCGACTAAAGGTAAATACCTTTCCCAGCTGCCGCCAAACTCAAGTACACAACACCTTAACATATCTTCTAAAACCTGAATCACTCGCTCTGACTGTCCGTCTGTCTGAGGATGAAAAGCTGTGCTGAAATTTAATTTAATGCCCAAAGCCTCTTGTAATTTATTCCAAAATCTCGAAGTAAATCTCGGATCCTGATCCAAAATAATAGATACTGGAACTCCATGTAATCTCACAATCTCAGAAATACACAATTCCGCTAACTTCTCCAATGAAAAATTTGATCTGACTGGAATAAAATATGCTGACTTTATCAATCTATCAACGATAACCCAGATTGAATCTTTCTTTTTTGGAGTCACAGGCAATCCTGATACAAAATCCATCGTAATGTATTCCCACTTACATTCAAGATTCATAATAGGTTGTAATAAACCCGTTGGTACTTGATGCTCTGCTTTTACCTACTGACAGATTAGACATTTTACAACAAATTCACAAATCTCTCGCTTCATACCAGGCCACCAGTACATTCTTTTTAAATCGCAATACATTTTTGTACTACCCGGATGAATAGAATACTTACTATTATGAGCTTTAGCAAGAATATCATTTTTCAATTCTGAATTATTCGGAACACAAATTCTATTATGATAACGCAACATACCACCATCATCAACGCTATATTCTAACTCAAATTATCCTGAACCGTTTGTCGTTTCAGCACTAGTTTCGGATCATACTCTGTAATTCACGAATCTATTGAAGGAATGTAGATTTTGCTTTTAATTCTGCTAATACTGAACCATCTTCATTAACAGACAAATAAACATTCATTGCTCGAAATGTAAACAATGATGATTTTCGGCTAAGTGCATCAGCGACCATATTAGCTTTCCCCGAGTGATAATCAATAACAAGATCATAATCTTTCAATAATTCGAGCCACCGTCTCTGTCTCAAGTTCAGCTCTTTCTGTGTCATCAAATATTTCAGACTTTTATGATCGGTATACACATAACATTTTTCCCCATATAAATAATATCTCCAGATTTTTAAAGCAAACATAATCGCAGCCAACTCCAAATCATGGGTAGGGTAATTTTTCTCATGCGGTTTTAATTGCCGAGAAGCATATGTCACTACTTTTCCTGACTATATTAAAACACAACCCAAACCATTTAAAGATGCATCACTATACACAACATATGGTATACCTGATTCTGGCTGAGTTAACACTGGAGCTTCTGTCAGCATCTTCTTCAACTGATTAAAACTTTGTTAGCACTCTTCAGACCATACAAATTCAACATTCTTCTGAAGTAGTCGAGTCATCGGCAAAGCAATCATTGAAAAATTTTTAACAAATCGGCGGTAGTATCCCGCTAATCCCAAGAAACTCCACACTTCTGTTACGTTCTTTGGAGTTTTCCAATTTACCACTGCTGACACTTTACTTGGATCTACTCAAATTCCTTCAGCTGAGACAATATGACCCAGAAATCTAACCTCATGTAGCCAAAATTCACACTTACTAAACTTTGCATACAACTGCTTCTCTCTCAAGGTTTGTAACACACTTCTCAAGTGTTGAGCATGATCAGGCTCGGACTTCGAATAGATCAGTATATCATTAATAAATACAACCACGAATCTATCCAAATAAGGTTGAAAAATTCGATTCATCAAGTTCATAAATGCAGCAGGAGTATTAGTTAAACCAAATGGCATTACCAGAAACTCGTAATGACCATATCGAGTTCTGAAGGCAGTTTTTGGCACGTCACATTCTTTAACTTTCAACTGATAATACCCAGATCGAAGATCTATTTTTGAAAACACAGCAGCACCTTTCAACTGATCGAACAAATCATCAATGCGGGGCAAATGATATTTGTTCTTGATTGTAACCTTATTTAACTGTATGTAATCTATACACAATCTCAACGAGCCATCTTTCTTTTTCACAAACAAAACAGATGCACCCCAATGAGATGTACTCAGTCTAATAAACCCCTTATCTAACAATTCTTGCAACTAAGTCTTCAACTCTTTTAATTCCATCGGTGCCATTCTGTATAGTGTTATGGATATTGGAGCTGTTCCCGGGATCACATCAATCACAAACTCAACTTCACGATCTGGCGGTAAATCTGGCAATTCCTCAGGAAACACATCAACAAATTCATTAACAACTGGCAATTGTTTCAACTTTGATTCAGAATCCGGAGTATCAAGAATATAAGCTAAATATGCTTCATTACCCTTTCGTATTAGATTTTAAGCTGAAAAAGCTAAAATAATTCAAAAATTATCTTTCATATTTCTAAATTCAGCCGAAATCATTTCTCCTGTCTGATTTTTCAAATCAATCCATTTCTCTCGACAGTTAACTACAGCATCATGTTTTGTTAACCAATCCATTCCGAGAATAATATCAAATTCCCGAAAGGGTAACAACATCAAATCAGCAGGGAATTCACAGCCTTTCACTTTCAGTAGATAATTACGACATATTAAATTAACCATCACACTTTGACCTAATGGATTAGTGACATGTATATCATAATTAGTGAACTCAACAGATAATTTCTTTGAAGATGCTAGCATAGTGGAAATATATGAATGAGTAGACCTAGGGTCTATTAATGCATAAACAGTAACATCATAAAGATAGAAAATACCAACAATTATATCAGGAGTCGTAGCCTCTTCCCTTGCTCGAATGGCATAGGTACGTGCTGGTGCTCTATTCTCTGATTGACTAACTGGTTCTCTCATACCGGAACGGATAGCCCCTTTAGCACTGCTCTGGCCCGAACGTCTACTTATTTGGGGAGTGGTTCTCTGTATCTCTTTCTAATCCACTTTATCTTTTTTGCAGCTGGAGACAATCTCGAATAAGATTATCAGTAGCCCCACATTTATAACAAGCCCCCATCTTAGTCCTGTATTCACTGAAATGATGTCTTCCACAATATTGACACTTAGGCCGGGGAGTATTCTGAACACTGCTTACACTTGCTGCAGGTCTATCAAATACCCTGAAATCATATTGTCTTGATCTGCCTCTACCCAATCTTCTCGGAACTGATGTAGTTCGACTAATTTCTTCTCTAGATTTCTTCACCAGCAAATCTGAAAACGACTTAGAAGCACCTCTTTTAAATGACTCTTTATTTTTCCGATCTCGCATGCATTTTTCTGTTATATACTTCTTCGAGCTTTTGAGCACGGTCTGACAGAACAACGAACTCCCGTATTTTATTACCCCCAATCATCATTCTAATCTCATCATTTAACCTTTCTTCAAATCTGATACACATTTCTTCTTCAGTAGGTACAATGTTTCAAGCATATTTACTGAGGTAGACAATTTCTCTTTCATATTCAGCCACTGACTTATTTCCCTGCAGTAGATCAAGAAATTCTCTCTTTTTCTTGTCTAGATATCTTTTCCCCACATATTTCTTTTTAAACTCGTTCTGGAAAAATTCCCAAGTAACCTTCTCTGCAGGTACTACAGCTTCCACAGTTTCCTACCAGTTATATGCTTCTTCTTTTAACAATGAGACAGCACATCGTAGATAATCTTCCGGAGAACAAGCCATCTGTTTAAAAATTTTTACCAAACTCTGTAGCCAATACTTAGCTTTTACAGGGCCATCATTTGATCTCCCTCGAAATTCCTCAGCTCCAAACTTCCTAAGCTTTTCAATCGGAGAACGTTTACTAGTTTCAATTATTGAAGGAGGTGGAGGAGCAACCGGAGGTACCACAGGTGGTGTAGTAGGGGGAGGAGGTGGTTGAGCCTGACTTCTTTCTTGTATCATCTCCTTATACCACTGATTCATAACTCTATAAATCATATTTTTAAGTTCTCGCTCTCGCATCATAGAAATTAGAATATCACTACTTGTTCCTTGTTCAGAAGTCTGCACTCTACTGTTAGCTTCCTCCTGTTCAGTATGTTCATGTCTATCTGACATCTTTATAATCGGAGAGTATCTATAAAAATGACAAAGATTAGATCGGATCATACACATCACACTATCACAGATTTATATGGCATGTATTTCTAAACACTTTACACATAACACATGTTCCGAGAACCAACTAAAACAGGCTCTGATACCACTAAATGTAACACCCCTTACCCCTATTCGTCGCCGCAATAGGGTACGAGGCATTACCGGAGTTTGCCAAATTAATTTTCCGTTAATACAAGTTAAATACTATTCATTTACTAAAACATGTCATGACGTCCTTTAGATGGGCCTCTAAAGCCCAAAACATACTTTGAGACCAAACCAGAATTAAATCGAAACCATATGGAATTTTTCACAAAATCTCAAAGTTTTTTTTCCTCAATATAACCCCTTTATAAATATCTAACCTTCCCTGCAAATTTTAAAACCGAAACCAATCCAACCAACCAATTCATTTCAATCAATTTGATACCAAATTATACCTCTATTATAATTATACTATTTAACATATTTATCATTCTTTACTTTAATGTATATTCATTAAATAAGTCTTAGCATTTATATAATCATCAAACCTTATACATGCCATATAAATCAAAAAGGAAATTTACAAAAGCTACCAGAGATAATCTGGATAGTGTGATCCTCTGTGTTGATCCGATCCTCCATATACTTCCACATCAATCTACAAGAGACATTGAATACACTCAAGTAAGCTTATAGGAGCTTAATAAGTTTATAGGCATAAAACATAAATCTTACCAAATATTTATACACTTATATAATATACATAATTATTAAGTTCACCTGTCAACTACAATCATTGGTGAGTTCCCTTGTATAAACTTACTACCACTTATCCATTTCCTTTAATTCTTTTGGGCCCATTTTTCACATATTATTCTTTAACCAAATTAGAGAACGGTTACGGAAAATTGAGTACTTCACTTTCACTTTGCCATAGTATAACTATGGTCTTGCGTATGATCACTTATCACTTTTTGAAGTCATAGTTCTGCCATGGTCTTACACTGATCACATTTATCACTTGTCACTGATTAGATAAGTGTAGCTAAATCTACCACTTATCACTTATCACTTGTCACTGATCAGATAAGTGTAGCTAAGCTACCACTTATCATTTATCACTTGTCACTGATCAGATAAGTGTAGCTAAAGCTACCACTTATCACTTGTCACTTATCACTGATCAGATAAGTGTAGCTGAGGCTACCACTTATCACTTGTCACTGATCAGAAGTACTCAAATCCAATGTTCCGCTCAATTTGATCATTTATTCGATTTTCGGGTTGTTATTTTATTCTCTATTCATCAATAAATATATTTCATCATACATTATATAATTCATAAAATTAACCTATAATCATTAAGCTTCAACCATATGAACTTACCTGGGTCGATTTGCAAAATTTGTAAAAGTTTAGGGACTAATTAGCTACTTTTTCTTTTCCTCGACTTGCTTCGAGTTCTCGATTTGCAGTAAAAATATGAAAAACCAGCTTAAGAAAACCCTTCTATGGTGTTTTTGCTGATGAGAATGCAGAAAAATAATGAGAAATCTAGATAATTCCACTTTAGTCCTAGCTTTATTAAGTAAATTTTGCAATATTCCAATTTTTCCCTTAATTCATCAATTTTCCTGCTGATTTCATACCCCTTGTCGTCCAGTCCAAATAGACCTTGGGTCTATTTGCCTTTTAAACCCTCTTTCTTTTATCATTTAAGCTATTTAATCATTTCCCATAATTTTACATTTGTTACAATTTAGTCATTTTTATTCAATTAACTATCGAAACTTTAAAATTTCTTGACGAAACTTTAATACTAACTTATTAACACTCTATAAATATTTATAAAAATATTTATGGCTCGTTTTAAAATTTTCAAACTCTCGATATCTTGTTTCCGATTCTAATTTTTTTAAATATTTGTTTCTAGTACACTATTCACTATTTCAAAAATTTTCCTAACTTCACATTTAACTGATATTCACTAAATTATTAATATTTTCTACTCATTTGTCGGATTTAGTGATCTCAAATTACTGTTCCGACACCACTGAAAATTTAGGCTATTACACAACGTCTATTTACGTTTCGCATGAACGAATGTGAGGTTCTTAGAGATCACATTAGTCAATTCATTACTCTTTTAAATGATTTAAATAATGTTGAGGTTCATATTGACGATGAAGATCAAGCTATGCTATTATTGTGCTCTTTACCTCCTTCATACAAGTCTTTCATGGAGACCTTAATTTATGGCAGAGACAAACTCTCGTTCGAAGATGTGAAGGGTCATTTGTTGAGTAGAGACAAACTCGAAAATGAGTTTGGTTTGGATAGCAAGACAGATAGGCAACCTTCCGTTTTGGTAGCATCAAAGAAATGAGGCAAAATGTGTCGCTATTGTAAAAAGATAGGTCATGTCAAAGCAAATTGTTATAAACTACGAAATAAAAGAGCTGCTGAGAGTAACGAGGAAGATGTAGCTGGTGCTAATTTGGCTAATGAAAGCGGTGATGATTTCTTGTTAGTGTCAACTAGCGATAACTTTTAAGCTCACGTTTGATTAGATCCTAAATTCAGGATGTTCTTTCCACATGTGTCCCAATAGAGAATGGTTCTCCACATACAATTCAGTTGAAAGTGGAGTTGTGCACATGGGAAACGATTCATCTAGTAAGGTAATTGGTATTAGTACTGTTAAAATTAAGATGCACAATGGGACGATTAGGACACTCTCAGATGTCAGGTATGTACTTGATTTACAAAAGAATCTCATCTCCTTGAGTATTTTAAACTTGAAAGGATGCAGAATCAACATCAAGTCGAGCGGCATTAAAGTATCTCGTGGAGCTCTCGTTTTGTTAAAAGGTAAAAGAACTGGCAGTCTTTATATTTTGGAAGGTTCTACAGTGACCGGTGAAATCGGACGTCCCTCGTCTGTTACGGAGTTGAAGTCAACTTGTTTGGAGCGGAGGCTACTTGGTCATAGGAGGGAAAAAGGTATGACCGTTTTGTTTAAGAGAGGTTCTCTTTTGGATGCAATTTTTTAAAAGTTAGGGCACTGTATTTGTGAAAATCAGACTCGGGTTAGTTTTGATTTGGCAGTGTACAAGTCGAAGGCTAGAAGTCTTCCAGTTTCTAAGCACAAATTCGACTCAGTTAATTCCCTGCATAGTTCAAGATAGGCTCGTGGCAGGCTTTGGCAAAGATGGCGTTATGGAAATATAAGTCAAGGTGGAGATTTGTTAAATATGACTCCTATTTTCAGTCAAATTTGAGAAATAATATTTCAGTTAAACTCTGTTTACTTGTTTCAATCAAACACTAATTAGTTTAGATTATTTTATTATTATTTGACTTATGAATTTAGCTTATAAATAGACTCTTTTACAACCTTAAAATATACACCCATTAGAGATTAGAACTTATAACACATTTAGAGAATTTTGTGTTTACGTTTTGAGGGTTCTTTATTTTCAGATTTTCGGGGTTTAGTCTTTATCTCCATCTTTTGTACTCTTCGTTCTTTTGCCATTATAGTAAAATTATTTTTGCCCGTGATTTTTTTATCCTATTTGGAGGGGTTTTCCGCGTTAAATTTGTGTGTTTAATTTCTCAATTTTTTCCTCTATTTTTCTTGTTCGTTATTAAATCGGGTCGATCCTAACAAAAGCATTGGATCAATGCTCAGAAGATGGATATTTACTTTTCCAAAGGATTTAGTGATGTTATTGGAGTACAGTTGAGCGAAATTCTTAAGTTTCATAGGGTTCATAATCTTGGCATCTATCTAGGGGTTCCTCTTCTTTATGAAAAAAATTCGAGTAGTATTTTACGTTTTGTTGTTGATAACATTCGTAGTAAATTAAACAGATGAGATAGAAAGAAACTATCTATAGCTGGTAGAGCCACCTTGATGTAGGAAGTTCTTCTTTCTATTCCTAACTATTTCCTACAGTCCATGATGATTCTTAAAAGAATTTGCGATGAGATTGAACGCATTTTCAGGAAATTTATATGGGGTTTCTTCGATGACCGTTAGAAGATGTCCTTGGTCAATTGGGAGTCTGTTTGTCAACCTCGATCTTGTGGATGGCTTGGCATTAGACATTTGAGGGATCAAAATACCTTTTTCATGATGAAGTTAGGTTACAATTTAGTCTATAAACAAGATGCCTTATGGGTTTGAGTTCTTCGGTCCAAGTATGGTATAATGTTATATTTGCTAGTACCTCGCGAAGGAAATGCTCTACTTTATACAGAAAACTTATGCTGGTAAGTTGGAAATGAGATCAATATTAGATGTTGGAATGATCTGTGGATACATGAGGTGGGGCCTCTAATTGATCATATTCCAGCCCATATTAATATTAATTTAGACTGTAGACTAAGCGAAATGGTCAATGAGGAGGGTTTTTGGAATCTGAATTTTTTTCTCCTTTGGTTATTGGAGGAAACAATTAGAAGTATTGCGGGTATCCTCCACTTCACCCATCTGCAAGTCCTGACAGGATTATTTGTGCTTGGACTTCTAGTGGTATTTTCTCTCTCAAAAGTGCTTATTGGTATATTCCGGAAAGGTTGTGGAAATCAAAGGATGCATAGTGAAATATACCATGGAAATTTCAGTGACCTCAAAGGGTCAGATTCTTCATATGGTTAGTCCTAAAACAAAGATTGCTAGCTAACGTGGAGCGTGTTAAGAGGGAAATGGTATGTCAGCTCTTGTGGTATATGTGGTAATCATTCTGAAGATATATTACATGTCCTTAGAGATTGTCCAGCAACTAAAGAGATTTGGAAGCAAGTTATCCTAGGTGTGAGGGTTTTTTTTTTGTATCTAATTTGCAGTTTTGCAAATTCAGTCATCGGTGAGGTAAATTGGTCATGTTTATTTGGTTTACTAACTTGACGAATTTGGCAAAATTGGAATCTTTTTCTTTTTCAATGCGTCTCCTGAAATACATTTGCGATTTTTAAGATTTCATATATTTGGACAAAACAATTTTTTTTCTTTCCACAGGGAGGACATATCTAGACGAAAGGAACAAATTTTAGTAGCTGAGGTACCGGAAAGATGGATCAATCTTTGCACTGATGGGGCGGTTCAAATTGCTACTAGAAATGCTACAGTGAGAGGAATGATAAAAAACGTAAATGAGGAGTGAATTATGGAATACAATAGATGTTATTTTGGTTGCATTTGAGTGTCGTTTTGATTTCTTAAAAATCAGATGTGAGAGTTAATTATTAATATCATTACTAGTGACTTCATAAATTATTTTTCTTGAGGTGAAAATCAAGTGAGATCTTTCATGAAAACTATAACAAGAATCTGTGAATAGAAATTCTTAGACTTCATACGCATAAAGCTTCTATGATTTATAACCTTTTTCTTTTTCTACGAATAACTCCAGCTTTATACTTGATAGAGTATTATCGCATAAGGTTGTGTTAGTCGGCTACTAAGCTTTTATAATTTTTATTGAAAATTAGAAAAAATGTTTAGAAGTTATTTTTAATTTCTTTTACAATTTTTGGATTTTTAAATTTTTTTATAATTTTAAATAACTTATTGACTTATATAAGATAAGATAAAATAGTGCTACACCGATAATACAATATTAACAATTAATTTTTTCAATTAAAAGAGTAGAGATCAAATTGAATAAAATTATAAATATTGATGATTAACTTTAATATTATGCCACAATACAAGATCTAAAAAACCATGATTTTAATAAATAAATTATTTATCGAACATTTTACCTATTTTCAGTAACATATATAGTACAAGAATTTCTATAAGGCTTTTGTTAGGCGTTTGATTAATTGAGGACATTAGCTTAATTAAAAGCTTATAGTATAAATAGAAAAAAAACAATATTAAATTAAATTAATTTTCATTATAAAAATAAAAAAGATAATAAAAAATTAAATTTCATGGGGGCCAAAATTTCAAATTAAAATAAAAGGAGGACCAAAGTAAAAGAAAAGGAAAAAGGTTAAGAAATCTATGGAACCAATTCGTGATTTATGAGGTGCCCCCTGTCAATTCTCTTTTATTCAAACAATCCTTCCGTACTCTGTAAAATCAGAAAATAAACATAATATTAAATATTTAAATCCATATTTTTACTTTACCGATAATTTATATATTTTCCTCTCGTCCCGATAAAAAGTTCTTTCTCCAATTAATTACAAATCCGCCACTTTCCTTTTTAGAAAATTTAATACGATTTGCTTATTAAGAAAAAATGTTTATATAAATAGGCACCTTATTTTTCCTTGAAGGATCTCTCTCAGTTTCAGAGCTCAAAAACAAAGCTTAAAACTCTCCAACTCAGTTTTCTCCTCAGCCAAAGCCACAAAGAATGTCTCTTCTTTGAACTCTAAATCAAAATTTATTTCAATGATTTTACTTTTTTTTTTATTTTCAGTTTTCTTTATAATTTATATTTTGATTTGTTTGTTATGGCAGTTTTTTGTTTGTTGCAGCAGTTGATTCAGTTTTCGGCCGATGGGAAAAAAACAAGTGAGTGTTTGAATGAATGTTTATATTTTTGAGGAATTTCGGTTGTTGGTCGAGATTGGAAGAAAAAAAATGAGGGTGAAGGAAATGCATCCGCTATGTTGTATATCGTTGGAGAGTCTCGGCATCGGCGACCAATCACCGGAGGTTACGTTGACTAGAACCAGGAGCATGCCGGCGAAGGCTTTATCTGGATCTGAAACAGGCAATGCGGGGAGGTTAATGGCGGGAGGATCCGAAGGCACCGTTGCCGGAATTCTCTACAAGTGGACAAATTATGGCAAAGGATGGAGATCTAGGTGGTTTTTGCTTCGTAATGGAATGTTATCTTACTCGAAAACTCGCCGGCCGGAGACTCTAAACCTCCCCTCTCCGGACGACGTCAGATTGATCGGTGATATCTCAACCAATCGGCTTTCGAGGATCGACAGTTGTAGCGGTAGACGGAAGAATCAGAAAACCGTTGGCATTGTTCATTTAAAGGTATATGATATATACATCAGAAAATCAAAATAAAAATTCAAAACGTCCATCCAAAACAACAAAAGAAAAGATAATTGAACAAACAGATGATCAGACTGATCCATTTTGGCGGTAATATAGTTTCAAGAAATAATTCCTACTTTATTTTGATTCAAAACATGAAGCAAGTATTGCCAATTATGTCATTTTACACTAGTTTTACTGACCCTGAAACTTTTCATCTAAAAAACAAAACAAAATTATCAGTGAAAAATAGACATTGATATCTGAGCTAAAGCAACAAAAAGGGGAAATTGAAGGGCAAGAGCCGTAAGTTTCTTGCATTGTTCGGCATGTAATTTACTGTTTGATCTGTAAAAGGGACCTCAAATCTATAAACTCTCATTTTCTCCCTCCCTTTTTGTTTTGTGATTTGCGATTTTCATATTTAACTTCGGGGGAAAAATAAGATAAAATAGAAGAAAAAGTTATATTTTAATATATATTTACCGTTTTAACTGGTTGTTTATGTAGAGTGGGTCACATCAGCAGGTGGGTTTGGAGAGCTGTGATAGTGTATACTTTTAGGTCTAGCAATTAAGCTCTGGTCAGTCGTATCATTGTTTAAATTGGTATTTGAATAGATGATCGAAGTTTTTTAAAGCCATCAAGATCGATTCAAACTACTTGAAATCTGATATTATTTCCTCCTCCCCCCGGTTTTTCTTTTTGATCTTTTTGTCTCTCTTTTTCTTTCACTTCCCACGTTTTATCATATATATTCTTTGCCTTCGTTTGCCAGCTACTGTAGTTATGGCCTTTTGGGTCTCAAAGTAGTGTTCTTTTTTCACTAAGGTGATGGTGAAAGAAATGACGAGACTTCAAATGATCTCATAAAGTTAATCAATTTACATTAACAGAGACCATGTAAAATAAAAGATGAGGATAGCATGGACTTCTCCGAAATATCGAAGTGGGTGTTGTTTGTAGTCGTCCTTAGTTTGAGTTTTGTATTGTTTGTCTTGTAATAAAGAGGTAACAGTTTGAGTTTTGTATTGTTTGTCTTGTAATAAAGAGGTAACTTCTTTTTTCTTTATTAATTTTTACATGGTCTTCTTTAGTTTGTAGGCATTGAAATAAACAATGAAGAAAGTGGGGGGCATGAGACTAGTTGGTGGGCTTTCCTCGTTAAATTGTATAGAATTTTATGGTGAACACTGTTTAGAAACACGTGAAAACTGAAGGTATATAATAGCATTTCTTTCTCTTGATTTTAAGATATTCTCCTGTGCACAAGTAGATCGAAATGGTGATTCATTGTCTTTGTTTTATGTCCCTTGACAGTTGTAATGCTTAAAAGGTTGAAATTAGCATCGGCTTTTGTGATGAAATTTGGTTTTGTTTTTATTTCATCTGGGGTTTTTTGTTTATTTGTTGCTAAAACAATTTTCTCCCATTATTAGAGACTTAAAAAGTCCGGTTATTTTGTGCAATCATCTGGTGTTTAATGGTAAATGGGGTTCGGTTCCTGCTGAGGTTTCACCTTCACAGATATTTCTTTTTAGAACAATTTCAGCAATTAATCTACCTATCTTTGCGAGGGGCTCAAGGCTTTAGTTTTGAGCCTTTCAACTTGCATTTTTTGAATTGACAGAATTTATTCTTTTTCTTCTTTTATTTTCTTTTTTTAATTTTTGGAAAACGACTTTTATAATGCATCATTCGTGTATTTCTTCTGTGAATTTGCTTTTGTTTTGTTCAAACTGTGAGTTTGTTTTATGTGATCATGAAATGAGGCATATAATATCTTGGCGTTCTATGTGACCTTACCACAGTAATGGACTTACATAACTCATGGGGTTGTTATTTGAATTCTTGTAGCAGATTTCATCATTCCGTGAGAGCAAATCTGATGATAGACGTTTTTACATTTTCACTGCTACGAAGACCCTTCATTTGAGAACTGATTCAAAGAGAGATCGGGTTGCTTGGATTCAAGCTTTGGTATCAACCAGAAGCCTCCTTCCGCTGAGACCATTAAACGATAATCTCTCCCTTGTACCCCATGATTTGTCTATATCAACTGATAGGCTCAAGAAACGTTTGCATGAGGAGGGAATCAATGATGACCTTGTGAAGGATTGCGAGCAGATTGTGCTTTCAGAGTTCTCGGAGATACAAGGGCAACTTAAAGTTCTTTGTGAAGAAAGAACTAATTTTCTGGACACAATAAGGCAGTTGGAGGTAATTTCAGCTTGGTAATTAGTATGTGTGCCTTTGGATGAAAATCCTTGATTTTTAGTTATTGGTTTTTTCTTCCTGAAGGGGGTGGGGGGGATTTAAATAGTTTGGTGAGCTAAAATAAATTTACTGGATTAGATTGCAGATCAACTTAGTTAGACTTGGACCAGTATCGAGTTGGACTTAATGAAATTAAAATGATAAAAATGTGCTTGTATTTTATGGTATTTTGTAGGAAGAGAGGGTCCCCTCAGCAGCCTCAGGTTGGTAATTAGCTCATCTGGTGAATTCAAAGTGAATAGTTAATTCATGGATAAACATATACTGTGACAAATGAGAGTATGGAGGTCAAGTGAAAATAAATAGTACCAATAATCTTTTATATATGATATGATGAGAACTATCCTTGATTGTGTTGATGGCTACTGGAAATGAATATCAGTGATTTTGGTCAACAGTAAAACAAACGTATTCTGTTATTTGATGCATTAGAGCTGATGGGTTTTCTCCAGGCTATAAAAGTGAAGATTGCTAATGGAGGGTAATTAGTTTAGTGATATCTGGTTTTGCTTTTGCAATTGTTTCTCACTATTGTATGTTCTATTGAAAGTTTGGATTTGGAGTATAATTTCTAGAATTTGTGTGTTATAAAATTTACCGAGTTTCCATTTTTTCTAATCAAAGTTGTTTTCATGCAGCATGTGTTGTGCTGGTATGTTTGGTTTATTGCATTTTGTTCCATCATAATAATGTATTTCCATCGCACTTCTAATCTCCCTACTTGTAGAAGGACTATAGGAACTTACCTTAAATCCTTGGTGCAAATGGAATCCCTAGTGGATCAATAAAACTCCAATACTCAGATTGGTGGGATTGCTAAACTGCGTGTTTTAATTATCTCATCTTTTAAAGTGTTGTCTTTATTATTGTTCATTTCAGTCATCTGTTAGTTAAGTTGATTCTTTTATAAAATTGCATGATACCACATCATTTCTTAATGACTTATCGAAAGCATTATGGTTGCTAAGCTTTATCGTTTCCGTTGCACTGATAAGTTTCTTCTTATTATTATTTTTGGCATGTTCAGGCATATAATATCGAATCTGAAACCTCTGGATTTCATGGAGACTACCAGTTGACGAAGCATGAATGTTCCAGTCTGGGGCGTGGAAATAGTGGTACATGCCCCATTTGTGACTTTGGTTCCATCTTTCTTCATGCATGAATGTCTGACTCATATGTTTTGCTTGTTAAAATTAGAAATTGTTAGCAAAAGAAGGTAGTCTTTGTTGTTTCGTACAGACCTGTTGTTATATCCACTGGCACTTCATGCATAAACTGATTTCATATAGTTTTAGATGCGCATTCTTGAGTGAGAAATTCTTATTATCCTAAGTTTCAACTGCAATTTCCTGTCTTCTACTTATTTGCCATCATCATTCTCATTATATTTAACTTAAATGCTAGTTTGTTCAGAAATGCTGTGATAAGTATCTTATTATTAAGCTCTGTTTCTGGTTACTAATTCTTGTTCTGTTCTCTTTTACCCTACCTCTTGTTTGGGTTCTCAGAATGCAGCACAACCGAATCGTCTGATGATATTGAGAAACAAGAGCTTGAGGAAGTTTCTTATGAAGAAGGAACCTTGTTCTTTGATACAGAGGAGTATTTTACTGAACCTGCTGTTAGTTGTGGATCTGTAAGAGGGGCAATGGATCATGCAGATGATCTCCAAGAAACTAAAAAACAATTGGATAATGTGGAAAAGATTCATTCTGATAACGAAGATTGTGATTCCAGATATCCTCAAATTGAGAGACGAAAAAAACTTCCTGATCCAGTTGAAGAAGTGAAAGGGGTTAGCCTTTGGTCTATGATCAAAGACAATGTGGGAAAGGATCTCACACGAGTATGTCTCCCTGTTTACTTTAATGAACCAATATCATCCCTTCAGAAATGTTTTGAGGACCTAGAATATTCATATCTTTTGGACCGAGCATACAAGTACGGAAAAGAAGTATGTTATTCATTCTCTTCATCTTTAATATTTTGTGTTTCTCTTGTTAAATATACTAGTTATCACTGGGTATAACAAAATTTTATCAAGTTGTCAAACAATTTGCAACAGGGGGGACATTGAGAATTTGAGAAATTGCTGTTCTGTCTGTCTAGAGTGAAGTTTGAGAAATCTCACCCCCTCAAACATCTCCTGTCCCAAAATTTTTTGAACTTTTTGCAATGCTTTTTAAGGCTCTGTAAACATGAGTAGATGCCCTTGCTTTATACTAGTTCAATCTGATTGTCTGCTTTATCCGGGTTTTCTATTACATTCTCAGGGTAACAGTCTCCAACGGATTCTTAACGTTGCTGCATTTGCTGTTTCTGGGTATGCTTCCTCTGAAGGCCGACACTGTAAGCCCTTCAATCCATTACTAGGAGAAACTTATGAAGCAGACTATCCTGACAAAGGAGTTCGTTTTTTCTCTGAGAAGGTCAGCATTCCAGATCTATCAATGACTTGACTTCATATTAAGAAATATGCATCTTTATATTGAAACTAGAATCGACAAGTTATGAATTTTTGTCATTATTTTGAGTAAGCCGAGTGCTTTTGACTTTTCAGTTGCTGGGAGAGTCAATTAAATGGTTTACTTTTGCATACCCTTTGCTAATGCACACACATATGTATATTTCTTTAAATGAGGAAATCACTTTCATTATTTTCTTCTTTAATACGGACAATCAAGATGTAGGGAATTATTGACATAACAGTGTCTTGAATAAAATTTTGGACCTGTTATCTGGAAAATGATTTTCTGTGGAGAGTTCTAGGAAGGAAACTTTCATGTGCAAGCAATTATAGGTTTGACATTCTCAAAACAGTGAAAATAAACACTACAAAAGTGTTTTTTGAGAACTTAGGAAGGAGACTTAAATTATGTTACTTCTGTAGGCCTTTAGAGTATTTACCTTCCTAAGTAGTTGCTTTTATTTATCTGGATGTGAAAGCAAATATTGTGCTTCAGTTCCGTAGCAAGTATGACTTACCTCCTCAAGTTTTATAGGTTAGTCACCACCCAACCCTTATTGCCTGTCATTGTGAAGGAAAAGGGTGGAAATTCTGGGGCGACAGTAACCTCCGCACAAAGTTTTGGGGGCGTTCAATTCAGCTTGACCCTGTTGGAGTTCTGACCCTAGAGTTTGATGATGGTGAAATATTTCAGTGGAGCAAGGTGTGCACTTTTGGGCTTTGTGTTTACTGGATGTTCCATTGAGGTGTTTCTGTATGCTAGCTTTCATTTCTATTTGTGTGGTATGAATTGTTTGAACTTCTTCCCTGCAGGTAACAACTAGTATTTATAATCTTATCCTTGGTAAAGTGTATTGCGATCACCATGGTTTGATGCACATTCATGGGAATCGCAATTATTCATGCAAACTCAAATTCAAAGAGCAATCTATTCTTGACCGAAACCCTCACCAGGTTAGTTTCAATCTAATTGTGTTATCCCCCTTGATTGCTTCATGCTTATAGTAGTTTATCTTCTGTGTCTTAAAGGATTTATTTATTTAGTATTTTTTTTATCCTGGCCTTCATTTACTTAGGTCCATGGGTTTGTTGAAGATCTTTCTGGTAAAAAAGTTGCAACATTAATTGGCAAATGGGATGACAGCATGTATTATATCAACGGTGATGGGAGTGGCAAGCCAAAGGACTGCAGCCCTTCATCAAGTGCCACCTTACTATGGAAGAGGAACAAGCCACCGCCTAATCTGACTCGCTACAACTTAACATCATTTGCAATTACACTAAATGAACTAACGCCTGGACTACAGGTAGAGATGATGTGTTGCATCAGTTTCTCATAAGCAATTTCTTTTTTCTCTTATGGCTATCTAATTGTTTTCTATAGCTTTGTCTGATCTCGGGTATTTGATCACGGATTAAGGAGAATCTTCCACCTACGGATTCAAGGCTTCGACCAGACCAACGTCATTTGGAGAATGGAGAATATGATAGAGCAAATTCAGAGAAACAACGACTAGAGAGGAGGCAGAGAATGGTATGTTTCCACTTCCTTGATTTTCATGTATCCAAGCTCATGCATTTGTTTGCTAACTAGGATGCCTCATAAATGGATTGTTGCCTCCAGAAAAACCTCCTATGTTTTGCTTTATGCATCTTGGTTTGCAAATCTTTCGTTCATTTGCATTTTCATTCAAATTTATTTACATCTGATTTAGATAAATGACCTATATTATGAAGGAAGGGTTTGATTCCAAGTGAAGGTTAACTCAATTGATTTTTAACTCCACAGTACCGTATAATTCAAGACTAGGAAGTGGAAATTGGCATTGATGCCTTGTTTTGTAATTGAAACTTGTGATCCAAGTGGTGATGTGTGAGATGTCAATTTCAGTACTGTAGATTCAAACAAACAATTATTTTGGGCAGTGTACAAAGTTCATGGCAAAATCCTATTAATTTACTGGGAAAATTGACAACATTACCCCACCTTCTGGACGTGTCTGCACTGGCCATTGAATAATTTTCGAAACTGTGGCCTGAATATATCGCTGTAGTAACGTACTGTTAGGTTCTATGTTAAAAGATATTGGCAAAATTTTCTATTTCTAGGTAGGTCTTGATTTATATTATTGCTTTTACTCCTTTCTATTCACACTGCCCGTGGTCCAACACAGTCTAGAAAACTACAAGAAAATGGGTGGAAGCCTAGATGGTTTCAGAGAGACAGTGAAAATGGGTCCTTCCGCTACGTGGGTGGTTACTGGGAATCAAGAAAACAAGCGAAATGGGATGGCTGCCCGAATATATTCGGTGAATTCAACGACGTTGTCGATTCCTCCGAACAAGGCTGACTTCACTTTTAGGTTAGCAGCTACATTCACCATGTTCATCTTATTTTACTTGAATATCTTATTCTAGCTACCACATTTTATGCTACAACGGCTCGGTTTTGTTGTTTAGATCTAACTATACATAATTTCTTTTTAATAGTTTAGAATCGGCAAATCTTGGGAACAATCACGGAGCAAATTGAGACGATAAACACGTAAGTAGCTTTAATTCCTGATTGCCGTCTCTATGTTTCTGCGAATCTTTAAGTGAGTTAGATATAGTCAGGATAGGTAAGAGCCTGAATTTTTCTGTAACATGTCTCTATTGTGGGAATCGTATGTGTAATGTTATCTCTCAATAGTTCGTTTATTCCATAGCTCCATCTCAAAATTTAATTTCATAATTATTTGTATTTTCTTTCTATGAATAAATGAAATGAAAATGAGAAAAAAGAAGTCTTATTTCTTCTTGTTTGTAGTTCGAGATATGAAATTAACCTTACGTAATAATTGGTGGAATTAATCTTGGAAATTAACCATTCTATTATATTAAAATGTTAGTTGTAGAGTGGGATCTCCCATCAGAATGATGTAATTTATTTAAGTGATAATTAGATTTTGTTGATATGTTATTTGTAATAAATTTATAAAAAAATATTGTAAAAATCAAATGTAGTTTTAATTGAAGTGATATTATTAAAATAATAAAATGTATGAATTCATGATTTTGTAATAGATATTATATATGACATAATTAAATGTGAAAATATATTTTTAGGAAGCATGGGTCTCGACCGAATTAAAGTTGCAACATTTTTCGAACTATAATAAATTTGTAAATTGTAGTTGTTAGAAGACCCTAAAATTTCCTATTTTCTTGTAGTATTAAATGAAAATTTAGGGTTTATAATTGCACTAGGGGAGAGTGTCGTTCATTCAAATTTTTTTTCACTTCATGTGGATAAGGTTGATTTTGATACCACTAGATGGAGTTTAATGTGTAGATTTCTTTGAGATTTTATTTTGGTTTACATTTTTTTATGTCTGAGTTTTGTTCAGTCAGTAAAATCCAAATTTATGAATATGTATTGATTATTTATAATTTTTCATTCTCTTATTTATCAATCTAACAAAGTTGTTTTTCTTGTTGTGGTGCTTACTTTGTGAATTGATTAATTTAATTGTTGAACTATATAAGTTAAATTTGAAAAATTAAAAAATCTAACTTGACTGGATAAAAAATGGGGAATAACAAGTAAAAAAAAAGTTAAAAATAGGTAAACTTGATTTTTTTTGTTCTTTTTTAATTATTTTAACAAAAAATTTAAAAAATTCACTATGCTGCTCATTTTTATCTTTTGAATTTCTGTAATATAATTTTTCATTACTTTTTATTTTCTTTCTAATTTTTACTACATTTTGTTAATAACTATTGTAAATCATGTCTTTGTTTCAAGATACTTAAATTTACAATCGGAGATTTAATTGGTTGGACCTCTGAACCAATTTTTTCAACTACAGTGTATATATGTACGTATTATGTTTAGCTTTTGTTTTATATATATATAGGAAATATTCAGCTTGTTTGTTAGGTAGAGTACAATTTGTCAATGTTTTCTTCGCCCTATCATCCAGGTTTAATGACTTTTTATAACAATTAAAAGACGGTTGTAACTTGTAAGCCCCCTATATGACATGATCGCACGATAGGAAGGTTATAGTTTTTTTATTTCCTTGGTACCGAGGCTTGAATATTAAGATTAGATTTTTTTTTTTAGAAATATTAAGATATGATTTTAAAAGTTATTTTTATTATTTTCTTGGTTCATCTTTTTAGATTATTTAAGATTAATTTTCTTATCGTATTAAATTATTTACAGTCATTCTAAATAAATGATACTTGTATAATGTGTCATAATATCTTATTGGTACTGAAGCTGAAACTTTTATTGTGTTGATGGAGTTTATCTTTCATCATTTACGATGAGTGTTTATTATTTTTTTCCTGAATTGCATACTCACATATTAATAAATTTCTTTTAACCGAATTTATTTATATAAATAATTTTTTTTAACAAAAGTACAACATTCAAATTTATGAATATGCAACCTCATATCTTGCTACAAGCTCTATGTTTTATTATATATCATCCTTCCATGGTAAATATATAAATAATTTTTTAGAATTATGGTATCTCAAACCACATGAAATTTGTGAGTTATCCAATAAATATAATTTTCAAGATTTTAACTTGTATCCATAAAGTTAGGAAAAATTTAAAAGAGACAGAAATAAATTAAAAAAATTTAGAAAGATGAAAGTGTAATATTATATTAGTAACGAGTGTGTTTTAGTGAGTATATTGAAAAACCAAAAAAAAAAACATAAATAACTTCATTTATTGATGTATGGTACTATACAATTTATTGATACATGGTATACTTATCTACTTATAGTATATTACATAACATTACTTATAGCCACCTTAAACATGACGAGCATCATTAGATGGATCTCACCAAACCCCTTTATATACCCTCTCAAGAGGTGTTTTCCTAGATTTGTTTCATCTTCTCCTTGAACAATTTTGAGAACCACATGCTTCTGCCTCTTATTCATTCATACCCTGGCCACCCAAATAAACGGCTCTCTACCCTATCCTATAAAGGTGAATTTATCATTGTCATCAATCAAACTATGCATCAACAATTGTTCGCGCTATGTCCTTTACTTATTTAACCAATTACTTAGAATATTTTAATTAACTATTCATTTATCTTACTTGAATTAAATCGTAATTACATGAATGCAAATAATAAATTTCTAGAGAAAAATCCACGTAAAATAATTAGTCTGAGACAACTTAAAACAAGCAAGCATTAAGCAGTCAATAATTAAAGATTGGATGACACTTAAAATGCAACCATAATACACTACAAAGTTCAAACCTTATAACCTTGAGCGAAGACAATGCTTTAAACCTAATAATGGAAAAATGAACACATTATGTTCAATTTTTTTATCATCTTCTTTTGGGTGGTTAAAGAAACAAAGCGACGCCGAGGTGGCGGTGGCAACCATGCCTGCTGAGGTCCATCATCGATAGAGATGTTTATTTTGATGAATGTTGAAGTTATAGAGGAGTACAAATAAAACCAGGAGGAGGGTTTTTTCCACAAGTTATTAAAGCCTGAAGAGCGAGGGGAATGAACATATTAATGTTTAGAAGCTTAAGTCTTATAGCAGTGCAAAGACAAACAGCGGCCTCGAGCTCGAGCAGACCTCCAAGAACCGGGCAGCAAGCATTTTCAACAGGGTTTCCTAAGCGAATGTAGCCCAATCCACCAAGCACGTCCACGCATAGTCCTAGTTTAAGAGCATTAACGGGGCAGGTCGGTTGGCTAGTTGGTGGAGCAGGAGAGCTACCTCCACCAGAAGGTGGTGGGATGGTAACAGGAGGGTTGGTGATGGGAGGAGATATTACAGGAGGGGTTGGTATTGGTGGCACAATAACAGGTGGCATTGGAGGCTTTTTGGATGGTGGCTCGACCTTTGGACTGCCACCACTATGGTACGGTGGCTGCTTGGGGGTTGGAGGGTTCAGGCGGGGAATTTTAGGGTGAGTTGGGAGATGGTATGGTGGAGAACGCGGCGGTCTACAAGGAACAGATGCATCAATGGGAGGCAATGCTATTAATATGAAAACCATTAAGACAAAAACCATGGCCGTAAATTTGGAACCCATGGCTTGGGGTTCCAAAGATTATTCACCTTGAACTTTAACAAAAAAACTATATATATACACACACGTATACATACAGCTGAATTTGATGTGGAACCCGTGACTGTGCCTAAAAGAGTATCAAAGAACATGATAAAAATATTCTTTTTTTTTTCTCTTTAAATGGAGGATTCCAAGACATCAAATTGTGAAATAAAATCAAAGATTTGTAGTGTGGGTTGATTTGATAAATTCAATGCCTATCCATGACTGTTGCTCAGTTTTTCAAACTTTCAAGCTCCAATCCGTGAATCCTGTTTTCATCCCTGTATCATTGATTTCAGTTTCACAGATGCTTAATATATATATATACGTATCAACATATTCGTTCTTGAATCCAATAAAAAACATACATAAACACATAAATCAAAAACAATCACAAGGCACATCTCAGAAACAGAGCACAACTGATGCTCCTCGACGACATAGTTTACGAAACGATGAATCTATCTATATATCTATATGTATATATATCTTTCTGCAAGCAAAAGACTGAATTCAAGTGATGGATGATAAATAAAAGGAACTTTAACATTATATGGAAATCTTAAAATTTATATACAATATATTCAGCTGTACACCATATGGTCACCATGTCTTTAAATAATACTAGCAATAACGAAATTACCGGCCCAAAGGCAATGGAAATGGTAAGGCTGGAGGTAATACACGGGGTCGGTGAAATGAGGAAAGATAAAAGCCACATCGGAAATGGATTTACCGGAGGCTACTGAGAGATCTGATCCCCGAATGTGTTCTCCCCGCTGTATGTAACATAAAGAAATCCATCTTCATCCTTTTTCTCTTCATATATGGCAGACATAATGGCACCTGCAAAAAGAAAAAACGAGTTTAGCCCTGTCAGAATCAGATAGAAAAGGTAAAGCATCGAGCACTGATGGGTGTAAACACAAAGGATTATTACCAGTTGGAGGGAGAACATTGTCCACAAATATGAATATTGCCTTTTCAGCACTGAGTTTGATCCTTTTACGGATGACATATACGAATTGACCAACAGTCAAATCAGCTGGGACAAGGTACCTGCAAATTTCGGAATCATATTACACGAACGATATCATCATACGTTCAAGGCAGTCAATGGGTACAAAAACACACGGATCATCGAAGCCATTGTGTTGGAGATGCAATGCGACAGAGATAGACAATTCAAACAAACTAAAACTGGATGCTGTTTTAACGGAATAAGTCAATGAATCAAGAGAATCTAAAGTCATGAATAAGGTACAAGTGACGCTTACTTCTTCTTGTCTATGTTCGGTATATCACTTCTCCCCGCTTTCTCCACGATCACCTTCAACATAAAAAAAGATAATAAAGAAGTCGAGATCGGAATAGTTATGATCACAAGCAAATATAGCGGCCTATGACGAAAGTAGCACATATTAGATCAAAACTAACAATACATATCGAGATAGGAAGTAAAAGTCGGATCGGTACCGGGATCCTATCAGGGTATTTCTCCCTAATCCTAGCAGCCTCTGCCCTCCTGTTCTCTGACGCAATAATTAAACCAAAAAATATCAACAACTTCGAGAATATAAACATTGATTTCCCCATAAATACCATAATTCACATAGAAATTAAAAGTAAATATATTTACACCATGTTCATAACAGAGTAAAAGAATCCAGTACATACCAAGATCATGCTCTTGCTTGAAATAACTCTTTGCCATTCTCCTGAAATTACTAACCAAAAATTAAGTGAAAACACTTGCTTTTCAAGGAAAAAAATCCCCCCTTTTTACTTCTTTATGAATTTCCAAAGACTTTAAAAAGCTATGATTGTGGAAAACAAAGATAATATTACCATCAATTCATTCACAAAAAAGAAAAAGTTGTAAAATTGAAGGTACAGAAAAAAGTAAAGTCTAAAGACAAATACAAGCAAATCCAAAACCACCCAAGTCTTATCCCTGATCACAGTGTTGTTTCCTTTGCACAATTGAAGAAAACAAAATCATAACTAAAAAGCCCCAAATTTCAACTAAAACTATCCTTTCAAATTACCCACAAAAAGAAAGAAATATTAAAATATGGCTGAAACTGAAGAAATATACAAGGAAAACCGAGAAAGGCAAACCTTGTGAAGATGAACCCAAAGTGAAAAGAAAAAGTTTTCTTTTTCTTGATCAAAAGAAACTCTTCTAAGGCCTGAAGCTCGTGGCTTGGTTCACAAGATAAAATAAAAGTTTGAGTCTCTAATTTTACAAAAAAAAAAATTATTTTAACCCGTTATTTTTTTTTATCGTTTTTAACCTTAAACTTATATTTTTTTTATAAATTACCACGATATGAATAGAAAATTTAATTTTTTTAATTTTGCTGATATTGTATACATATAGATTGTCACATAAATGACACATCACCATTTAATTAATTTTTTAAATTTTTAAAAATTCAAAAAATTATAAATATTATTTTTAAAGATTAAAAATCATAAAAATTATTTTTTAAAATTTAAAAAATTAATTAAATACTAATATGTCATCTATGTGGCAATTTACATGTATACCATCTTAGCAAACTTTATAAATATTACTTTTTTATCTATTTTAAGATGATTTGATAAAAAAATAAGTTTAAATATTAAAAAGACAAAAAAATAAAAATAAAAATAATTTTTTTAGGTTGAAGGGCCAAAAAAAAATTATACCTAAAATAAATATAATATAAGATTGGCCTTCGGCTTTGCCCCTTTTTCAACTCTTTCAGCCAAACTTGTGTATTTTATTTTAACTAAAAAGTAAATCTCTTTTTCTACCTAAATTTAATTTTAATCTATTTTTTTAGTCTATTTTTGTAACTTTGTTAAATAAATTGATATGTGTATGTGTCATCTACTGTTAACGAAATAAAAATAAATAATTAAAGTCAAATTCGAGTATAAAGATGAACTAAAAAGAAATTAAATGTAGAAGTCAAATTTAACTAAAATATATATTCTGGAAGGCCTAATAGGTGAATTACACGTGGATTTATTTTATTGGTTTTCGTTTAGGTATTAGCAAAGCCTTGTTGATTACGGTAAGAAGACAGATCATGTTCATCTGTCGCTATTTGTTTGGATAAGGTACAGAAGTGTGTGAATCAAACGGCTAGTAGTATGATTATCATGGGACAATCACAAAAAAGTGGGTCCTGCTTAGTTCCTAATGGATAAACAAAGGAATATGCTACATTTGATTTGATTCACGGAAAATATTTTTTATGTTGACTTCATAAGAATTCATTTCACAAGCCAAAATGATTTTTCTTTTCGAAAAATAGTTTAACTTGATTTTATATAAAAATTAATTAAAATAATTATATTATTAATATTTTTTATTTATAAACAATATTAAAATTATAAATTTTTAATATTAATAATATATTTAATCATGTAATAACTTATTATTTTAATAAAATTTAGTATTAGTAATGTTTTTAATTTTTAAGTAACATCTTAAATATTTTATTAAAATTTTAATAATAAATATACATTTAAATTTATAAATATTTAATATTAAAATTTTAGGGTGTGTTGGGTTGAAAAACTTGTAGAAGGGATTTTATTTGTATCAAAATTTTAAAAACTCTGGAAATAAATTTTATTGTTTAAGTTAATATATTGAAGAATTTTAAAATTTGTAAATTTGTAAGTAATTTAGGAGAGAATTTTAATGACTAATATTCTTTTTTTCAAATTCCATTGGGTGGTTTTTCAAAAGGTTTATATGTCAAAAAAGCCGTTCAAAAATGTAAAAAAAAAGATAAAACCGTTCAAGATTTATATGTCATTAACTAAAATAATCAATTAAGTCTCTCTCTTAATGGTTTTCATTATTGACCACCTTTACCGCTAAAAATAAATTAGCAGACCAATCAGATAGTGACATATGATAGCTTCTAGTTTGGTCTAATATTCTTCTCATAAAAATATTAAAAAATCAGATAAATTATAAAAAAATATAAGAACAGTTATTAAATAATAATAATATATTAAAATTGATATAAACTTATAAAAATTATAAAAAAATTATAAGTATTATAAAAATCTAATAAAATATAAAATTTTTATAAAAATGTACTAAAATTATATAAAAAATCATAAAAATTATAAAAAAAGGTTATAAAATTGTTAAATTCGATATACACTCACAAAATGATTAAAAATCATAAAAAAAACTTGAACTGAACTAGATCAATTGATTGGACTGAGACCAAAATCGGTAAGGGTATCAGTCCGAAGAAAGCCATTAGATTGGTTAACCTGAGGACTGAAAAGTTTAAATTGATTTTTTCTTAATTTATTTTTTTAATTGAGCAAGGTGAACCAATTGAATCGACAAACTGGTGGCCTGATAGGTTCAACCGCCAGTCCGGTTCTAAAACTCTTGTTCAAAATATTTTATTTTGATATATGCTAATAGTTGGTTAAAATTTTTTGTTTGATAAACAAATGTTAAAAAATAAAAAATAAGTTCAACAACTTGATTCCCAAGTCAACTAGTCAACGACTTTCCCCGTATCAGTACCATAACTGATTTTAGGTTAATCGATCCAATCCAAATTTTCATATTTTTTTTATAATTTATATCAATTCATATAATTCTAATATTTTGAATGCTTTTCACAATATTTTATTAATATTTAAGAGTTCTAATATGTATTTTAGATTTAAATATTTTAAATAAGTTTGAATAATTTTATAATTTATTAGAATTTTTATATTTTTATAAGTTTTTATAAGTTTATATAAATTTCATATTTTTAATGTTTGATATATATATTTTTATTTATATTATTCTTGATTTTGTATAAATTTTTAAGATTTTTAAATTATGAGAAAAATATTATATTAAACTAGAAATTACCGTGTGTCACTATTTGATTGGTCCGTCAATTATTTTAATGGTCAATATGGTCAATTATTTTATATTTATCCAAACGAAACAATTACAAATTTTAGTATTTGAATGGATGAATTTTAAAATACTAACCCTTTAAAAAAAATTCCTCTTACAAACACAATTTTAAAAGTTAAAATTGAAGCGTGCATTAAGCAATTTGGACCCAAAGAGTAGGTTCACTCCCACCGTTAATAACAAGGTCCAGCATTGATCTCATTCTGTAAATCGTCAAAACGCGGGAATTCCAGCCGTTTTTGTGATAATCAAACGACTTTGTTTGGTATCTCTGTCCTGGGCTGCCGCCATGCCTATTGTTTAAGCGCTCTCTCTCTCTAAGAATCAAAAACCTTGGCGGAAAAAAGGGGAAAATGGGAACGAGATCGAATTTCTACAAGAATCCTTCCCTCTCTTACAAGAAAGATTTAAGTCTCTCATCTGCTCTCCAAAACCTAAAAGGTTAATTTTTCTTTTCTTCTTTTTTTCTCCATTTTCTTACTTACCAAACACGTTTTTAAAATTTAAATCTTTCCCTTCCTCCAATTCACAGCTTATAATATCGCCACCGGCAATGCTCCTCCTCTGGTCGAAGAAAAATCTCAAGTCGACGATAAAAGCGCGTGCAGGAAACGCTCGAGAGAGCGTGAGCCATTGTCACAGCTGCCTCATCGTAGCCGTGAAATTGAACACAATGATGGACCTATGTCTCATCATGATTACATTCTAAAAAGAAGGCGAGTTTTCTGTTCTTTTAATGTGTTTTCACACTTTTAAAGTGTAATGATTTTCATATATTGCGAAATTGCTTTACAATTTTTGTTCAATATCCGGTTTTTGATTGAGCAGGAGAGAAGTTAGTTTATCTCAGGGTTACGACGAACTGAGTGCTGATATTTTGGTAATTTGGCCATTGATTTTTTTTTTACATGAATTTTAATTGTCTCCTTTTAGTTCTTAATTTTTTTTTTCTGTTTTGTTGCAGCAAGCTTCGAATTCGAGTGTAAATTTGGTAGACTATGAAAGTAAGTTAAATTCATGTTTCTTTTGATAGCAAAAGTCAATATTAATTGATTCCATTATAATTAACATTGAACAAATTGTCAGTTCGGTCAATAAAGAATTGATATTCATCATTCAGTTTATAAACTTTGATGACTTGCAACTCTATTTTCCATTGAATGTGTGTGCAATTACTGAATATTATGTTCCTAAAAATTCAGGTGATGGAAGTGCTTCTTCCAACGATAAGGAAACTCAGGATCCTCCAGATTCTGGTTTGTTTTAGTATCTTCTTCAATTATCATCAATCTTTTGCTTAGAATATTTTAAAGACCATCCGGATCATTTTTCTGTTATTGATTGCTTATGATTGGCGAAGCTTTAAATTATATTTGTTGCAGATGTGGCCTTTACACTCGTTTTTTTACTATGTTTATTGTAGGTGATGCAAATGAAGTAGATCAGGTTAAGAGCAGAAGTGAGCAACGATCTCCTCTTCCGGGTGAACCTGTATGTGTAGTTTGTGGTAGATATGGAGAATATATATGTGATAAGGTGGGATAAATGAACACTGTAATTCAAAATTCACCGCATCATTTCCTTAGTTGTTTCTATTAATCTCTCTAACTTTGTATATGATGCTTGCCTGCGGTTGTAGACTGATGATGACATTTGCAGCATGGAGTGCAAATCTGCTCTTCTGCAAAGCCTTCAAATAACTGAGGTTCTTATTCTCGCTGACTTTGTTCACAGTAAAAAAAGAATGCCTCTGGTCTTACTGTTTTCATTATATTAAGCCAGTATTATTTGTTGCTTGTCCAGAAATCTATGAGCAATCGGAATCCATCTCAGTCGTCATCTGATCTTACATCTATTTCTCATTTGCCTGAGCTTGCGGAGGACACTTGGGATTACAACAACCATCGCTGGTCCCAAAGGGGATCTAGTCTTTGTAGTTACAAATGGTAAAGTTTCTTCTAAAGCATTGTATTCCCAAATAACATTTGTAAATTGAGATAGCATAGCACCATAGGTTCCATGTGTTTTGAAAATAGTTTCCAGCACTTCATCAAAATAAAGAAAGAAGAGAAAATAGTTTCCAGTATTTAGTTACGATTACCTTTGAGTCTAATATGAATGATTCTGGTTTTAGTTGGAAATGCAAGAGGCCTGGACACCTTGCTGACGATTGCTTGGTCACCACACCCGAGCAGGTTTTATCATTACTTATTTTCTGCTAAAGGAAGCACTTTAGGCCTTTACAATTATGGACTGTGAAAACACATTTTTCCTTGATAAACGTTTCTCCATTTGTAGGCAGTGTCGAAGCACAGCAAGCCCGTAGCCAGAGATCTTCTTGAACTGTACAGAAGGTTTTTATAACTCAATTTCATGTATTTATCCTAAATTATTTTCGAAAAAGAAAAACCTTTAAAAGTTAATTACTATGCATGTGATTATTCCATATTGTTTTCTTATTTTCTTGAAATTAAGGCAAACTTGGGTATAACAGCTAGACTCCTGCATGGAGGATTTGGCAAAGACTTCCTTTTTCCCTTTATTTATTTGTTTAGTTTTTGCGGTAGGGTTCATGCTCATCCTTTGTTTTCACAAGTAGCCTTGTAGATTTTAAGCCTGTATGTTAATCTGGGATTGTTGAGTTTCAATCTTTATTTTACTAAATGAGTTGCACCGTTTCTTAGTTTCTTTGACTAGATTGCGATTGATTTCTTGCTATATGTTACTGCATGACACACACACACACACAAAAAGACCCTTGCTCTGTTAGAGGTCACAATAACTCGTTTCTTGGAGAGCTTAGTTATTCTCTTTGCTTCTTTCTTTCTGCAGATGCCATCGCATAGGTGAAAACTTATCTCATGCAAGCTGTAATGCATGCCGTGGCTCAATTGGCCTAGCAACATGCCTTGATTGCAGCACTGTTGTCTGTGACAAGTAAGCTGTATAACCTGTATCTTTTTGTTTTCACATTCAATTATGACATGTTTTCGGCATGTATTGTAAAACAAAAAGGGCAACTTATGATCTTTCCTCTTGGATATTTTGATTTACAGTGAAGGTCATTTGAATGAACATAACCATACCCATCCATCCCATAAACAGTACTACTCACATAAACTCAAGCGACTGGTGAGAATTTTCTTTTCCGTTCTCTGCACTTTAGATACCGTATCACTTAGACCTCGTGGCATGAAACTAACGTCTAAACATTTATCAAAATAGGTGAAATGCTGCAAGTCAACATGCGAGGTGACTGACATTAATGATCTTTTGATTTGCCACTACTGCTTCGATAAAGCATTTGACAAATTCTATGATATGTATACGGCAACTTGGTATATTATCATTACAACTTCAATCGTTTTTTTAACTTTTAATTTGAATCTGTAACAATTAAATGCGCCGTACATTGTTGCTGACTGCAGGAAAGGGGCTGGACTTTCAATGATTTGGGGTTCCATTTGTTGTGAAGATCACTTTGCTTGGTATGTGTGGTAACATAATTGACATCGTTTTGTGTCTCTCAATGTGTAAAGAACTTACTGACTTGTCGATGATGCCGCAGGCATAGGATGAACTGCTTAAATGCTGATATCGAGGACCGAGCATATATAATTGGCAGAAATACAGGGAAAGGGAAACATGTACAGCTCAGTGACTTCATTTTCTAACAGTGTTGAGAGGTAAATAGCCTCTTATTGGCATATTCCTCCCAAATACAATATTTATGGCAAAAGAGCTTTGGTTTTAAATTTATGATTAGTTTGCCCGCAAAAATGTACATAAATTTTGTATGATTCAGCCTTTTAAAGCAGTTGATGATTTTGTCTTCTGATTTATTTATTTATTTTATTTTTTGGGATCTTGATTGCGATTTGTTTAAAGTCCAGTTTAGGCTGGACTGGGCTCGGGCCAGTCCAGATAGAAGCGATTTAGTTCTTTTTAAAATAAATGGAGCAATTTAGTTTATTTATTATTCAAAAGTAAGGATACTTGATTAAATTATTTTCATGCAATTCTCAAAATTGAGTAAACAACGATAATGAAAAACAATGTTAATAGTCATGAAAAGCATGGATACAGGTAAACTCAAAAAACAAATATAAAAAAAATTATATAATACTCACAGATTTAAAAAATCATATTTTTTCAAAAATTTCAAAAATATAATATTCATGAAATTTTAAAATATATATGAACATTCAAAATTAATAGAAAAAAGTTAAAAAAATCCAAAACTTTCTTAAACTTTGATTAAAAATTGACAATTTAAATTTAAATTTAAAAAAATTATTTTCATTTTTTCACTAAAAATACATTATAAAATTGATAATAATAAAAATAAAGATTTTTAACTTTAAATGAATTGGCATTCGCAAGGATCTATAAACACAAGTAATTTTTTAATATTAAATTTGGTAATGTATAAACTTTTAGTTTATTTATCATATTTCACTTAAAAAAAAACTAGATAACAAACAAATATTTATTTTTATTTATGCAATGTGTTTTTCAAATTTCAAAAATGAGAATTATTTTTCGAAAATGAAAATATTTTGATTTTTAAAAATCTTTTTGAATATTGAATAATTTTTATTTTTAATTTTTAAAATTTTCGAAGCTGTAGTTTGTTCAGTTTTAAATAGTTATCCTGATATATGTGAAACGCGCCAAAACAAATCTGAAGAAGGTTTTCCTCTGCAAAAGCTGAGCCAAAAAACACAATATTTGCTGCAGCCACATTTGTAACTCCAAATATCTACTTTGAAAAAGACCAAATTGTTCTTAACTTAATATTTTATTAACAGAAATGGTTAATGCCATCTTTTATCTTTATTTATTCACTTTAGAATAATACAGAGATTAAATTGCCCCGTTTCCGTTTATTTTTAACGGAACTAAATTGCTCATGACCCTATAGTACGTATTTATTCCTAAATTAACTCTTTCCAAGTTACAGAAAGAAAGCAACAAAGTTAATGGCAATGCAATGCAGGCCAGCCACCAACTGCAGTGCAGAGCCATATGACCTTAACCCTTTTCCTGCAGTTTACTTCTCCATTGAAGGAAAGTGGAGAAAAATTATGCATATAAGCTTGACTAGATCGGTAGCAGTTTACGACCTCTTCATGATATATCCCAGAACTAACCCAATCAAGCCGATCAAGGCCACAAACATGAAAGACAGATTGCCCCCACTTTTGCTGCTTTCGCGCTTCAACAGTTCCTAAACATTCAAATTTTTTATATGTGAGAAGTTTCCATGGCTCAATAGATCAAGAGAACATAATAAACAAATAAGAGACAAGTAAGAAGGCACAATTCTATCAGGGATGGAAACTTTTAACTGCAGGTCGTAAGCAACTATCGACAAGATGCAGCGGTTTTAAAGGAAAGATGACTAGGGATCATGTGCAAGTCTGAGATGTAGAAGGAAAACATATTCATACAAGATTATGACCAAAATATGGATTCATTGTAAAAAGAGAGATTGATGTCAACTCGAAATTTGCAGTAACTATAAGCAATTATCAGAGACGATATGTGCAGGGGAACACAGAAAAGACCAAATTCCACTCACCAGCTCTTGGCGAAGCTTGTTATTTTGTTGAATTGCTTTATTTTTTTCATCAGTCAGCTTTGTTATAAGAGCTTTTGCCTGCAATTATAGAAAGTATTATTGAGGATTATTAGACCTTCAATATATCGACATCATATAGAATGAAAGAGTTTCAGGCCCCAACCCAGAAGCATTGAAAGGAATGCAAATATCTGACTAGAAAAATATGGACCTTACTATATCCAGAACTATGTTACTCTAACTCGGGCATAAGTTCCGGATACGGGTATGTTTTCAACACAAATATGTTCAATTTTTTGAAGTTCTTTCATGTATTTGGAGGCTGGTAGAGGATTATATTTTCATACCAGTGTTCTGTCATGCATTGGGTATTGGTGTTGGACATGACTACTTCATAAAAAAAAAATGAAGAGTCGAAGCAACATAGATCTGGAATGCCAGAATTCAAATTTTACCTCAGGAGATTTGTCTTGAGTATCAAGCTGATCCGTAAATGTTCTTGCAGCCTGCATTCACCAACGAAATGCAAACTATTAGCATTCTAGAAAACAGAGTGCAAACAACAAATAAAAGCGATAATGTAAATATATGCAGTAGGATCTCGGCCTCGTACCATAACAAACTCAGAATTGTCTGAAATAGAGCCTCTAGGCACTAATTCAGATCCTTCCTGTGAAGGTGAATTTTGTTGATGCGCAAAAACATAAACCACTCTCAACTTGCATTCCTCAACCACATTCCCAGCTTCTCTGTTGAACTAGAAAAATGAAGATTTCCAATAATCAATCAACACTATACATCCCAGTCCTCAAAAGCATTAAATAACTACATTACTCAGATTCAAGTCAAAAGTTGGAAATGGGTATGTATCTGATATGAATATGCCCACACTTATATCCAAATATGTGTCGAAAACGAATACTTTAAAGCAAAATGAAGAGCCGGAATTATACTATACCATTTCTGCAGTTATATCCTTTGCGGTTACACCATCAGGGGCTTTTACACTTTGAAGGAGGAATTTGTCCTTGCATTGCATATCAGCAGGGGCCTCCTTTTGTGCTTGCATGGTAACTAAATCCACAAAAACCATTGATTCTTTTGAAGTTTGATCGAAGATAATAATGATAAAATTTGGAAAAATGTAATTGATTCATTGTATTTTGTACCTATAACTTCGCATGTTGATCGAGGCAAGACGATCCCCGTATTGGGACGAACACAGTACTTTTTTGGATTTGTTGTTTTCACCTGAAAACAAAATCCTAAATGAAGCATTGATTTCTTTTTCAGGTTTCAAAATCGTTGTTATTTTTCCATTCCTGAATCTTTTTTTTTCTCGGCTACCAAACAGATCATTAAAACATAAATGAGGGAAATTCAACATTGATGAAGGATATACCTTGAAAGCTACATGGTTATCAGTTTTGTTCGACAATTGAAGAGAACATGAGATCTGTTTCCTCAGCTCAACTAATCAAATACCGAAACAACAACAATGAAATCAAAATTAAAAACCAAGAAAAACAGAAATTGAAGGTAGGCGAAAAAAGGGAAAGGAACCCAAAAAAGGAATATAAACTTACAAGGAAACTTGAGCTCTAAAGGATCGATGTTAAGAAGGTCGCCCGTGCTCATTTCGGAGCAATGGGATTTAATCGAGGAATCGCTTAATCTCTAAAACGAAGGGAAATGATTATGAAAACGAGGAACGAATCAAATCTCTCTCTTTATTATTGGAATCGGGAACTGCTCCTACTCGATTCCCAATTTTTGGTTTTTATTAATTAAAATTGCTTAATTTTTTTTCTTTTTCTTCTTCTTATTATTAGTTAATATCACTTGAATCGACCAATTTATTGGATTGGTCGGTTTTATATCTCCATCGTTAATTTGGGTCAATTTTATATTTAGATTAACGAAAAAAAATAGATAAATTCATGAGGAAAAGCTATTAAAACTAAACAAATCAAGAATTGTCTTGAAAATAGCTTCAACTTGTGAGTGATACTGGAGGCTTTATTTGATAATAATATCAATGACTTCCACGTTTGATCCAAAGATCAGAACAGTGTGAGCAATAAAAGAGTGGCCACTTGAAAACCCAATACTGAAGTGTTTTGGACCATAATATGGCAATGGGTTGGGTTGGGTTTGTTTCACTAACAACATCATCTGTTTTATGATAAGAAAAGATAATATAAAAATTGGAAATTTATGCACCAGAGGTCGAAATCACAGCTGCAAATCAAAAAAAGAGCCCAATCCAAGCAAAGAGTGGCGCAAAAATGGCGGCTACTGCTGCTGCTGCTTTAACACCCGCCACTCCTCTCCGATTCAAGCCCTACTCTACTCTTCGTTTCCTTTCGTTCTATTCCAAAAACCCAAAAAGCCCTCGCCTTTTCCCGCCGCTTCCTCGCCGGCCGGTCCCGTTCCACTCAGCCATTCCTCGGAAACGATGCTTCTGCTCCGTTATTTCCGCCGCGCTGCAGTCCGGGGAGATGAAAAAAACGGAATTCCCAGAAAAGAAAGTTGGCGAAATGGGGAATACAGTTGGCGAGTTCAGGAAAAAGTTGAAAATTGCTGACATAAAAGGAGGGCCTGATGAAGGTTTGAATCGGGTCGGACAGACTGTGGTGGTTATGGGGTGGGTTCGGACTCTCCGGGTTCAAAGCAGCGTTACATTCCTAGAGGTAAATAATAAACATTTTCCCTTTGCTCTTTTTTTTTTTTAAAATTTCAGTTAATGTATTTTGTTGATGTTATATTTTTAGGTAAATGATGGTTCTTCGCTTTCAAACATGCAATGTGTTATGAATTCGGATGCTGAAGGTTATGATCAGGTACCCCCTGGCGTAAAAAAGATATATGTTTAACCTTACTTAACCATGAAATTGAATATATGAAAACTCTTGTTTCATTTGTTTTGTGAAAGTGGAACATTAGCAAATTTCAATTTATATTTGTTCCTGGAATTTCCTTATTTTAAATTTTTTTTTTATTGTTGCAAATCATTTATATGTTTCAAGCTTGTAGGTGGAATCTGGCTTGATTGCTACGGGTGCATCTATATGGGTGCAAGGGACTTTGGTGGCTAGCCAAGGATCAAAGCAGAAAGTGGAACTGAAGGTTGAAAAAGTTGTCGTGGTATGTTAGATCCCCCCGCCCCCCCTTTTTGTCTTGTTGACGTTTATTATTGTCAAATGTAGGAGGTTATTCATCCATTTTGCCTTGAGAATTGACTCAAGTGGTCTGCTCCTGTTAACAGTCGAAGTTGATTACAGAATAGGAAATTCATTTTTCCTTTTGGACTTAAGTTAAGAATAGATAAGACGGTTGCTAAGGTTATTATTTTAAAACCTATCATACTGCTTTATGCATTGCTATGTTGTGATCCTAAATCGGTTTACAACTTTTTGTTGCTGTTCTTTTTTCATGACAATGCTTTGGAAAATGGACAATCACTGTGTTACAATACATGAATGTTACTGCATGTTCCTTTGTTGGGCCATTAAAGGAAAGTTCTTCACTAAATTAAAGGATTTTAAACTTCTAGTTGAATGTTTATACTAATTATATGGACTCTTTTTCTCTTTGACAGGTTGGAAAGAGTGATCCTTCCTATCCCATTCAAAAGAAAAGGGTCAGCCGAGAATTTTTGAGAACTAAAGCTCATCTTCGTCCTCGAACAAACACGTTTGGTGCGGTACGGTTCTGTTGCTTGTTCACGATCACCACTAGTTGCTATTATATTTATTTAATTTTACTGTTACCATAATCTGTGCAAGACATTATCTATTATATTAGTTGTAACTTTTACTTTCTATTTGCCCAGCATGGTTCTTTTTCAGTCCTTTTTTATTTTATTTTTTGAATGTTTTGCCTTTCAAAGCAGACCATCGTGATTTTATTTGCTTGTTTGTTTATCTATATAAGTGTTCTCTTTTAATGGTACAACTTCTCTTTAGGTTGCACGAGTGAGGAATGCTTTGGCTTATGCAACTCATAAATTTTTTCAAGAAAATGGTTTTGTATGGATCTCAAGTCCTATCATCACAGCTTCAGATTGTGAAGGAGCTGGTGAACAGTTCTGCGTTACTACTTTGGTATGAGCAATATCCATCAAGAATTTATTTTTTTAATTTTTTTCTAATAGCTATACTGTATTTTAGGGTTTTAGTTAAAAGTTAATCTAAGATTATATTTTAAACAACTTTGTGTAAAGGTAAGCTATTATTGTCCACCCGCAAAGGTGAAGCCTCTAGACTTAAGGGAATTATTGTGTTTTTAATCAATTTCTAGCATCCTTATTCCATCCTTGGGATGGTTTGGACAATATATGTGCTTGTTGATTTAAATGTATGATCCCACTGTTCATGAAATGGTTTCAGTAAGAACTGATAAGCAATTATGATACAATTATGTTACAACATTTCATTTAGCATTTTGACTTATAAAGTTTTTTGTAATTAATAGATTCCAAGCTCCAGAGAAGCTGCTGATTCGCCTGTGGATGCCATTCCAAATACAAAGAATGGGTTAATTGATTGGTCACAGGTGAGTTAGTCTAACTCACCTGCTTCCAGTACTACTATATAGAGTTGCATCCCTATTTTAAATGTTTGAATTTTTATAAAATAAAAGCGCTCTCTTTGCATTTCAAGGTTCTTCAACTACAGAGAGGCAGCCAACTATATGTGGTTTTATAAGTTTGCTCCATGCATCATCTGTGCAATTATCTGGAAACTACTTGTAAATTTTTCTGCTGCAAATTTTATTATTGTCTATCTCTACATGTCTGAAATCATAGTGGACGTAGTTTGCAACTCTCAGGAATTAGTATGTTTTTGGATTCCACTAAAGTAATTCTTTGTATCCTATTTTTTTGTGTCAGGATTTTTTTGGCAAACCTGCATTCTTGACAGTTTCAGGCCAACTTAATGCTGAAACATATGCTACTGCTCTTTCAGATGTATGCCTCCTTTTGTACTCCTAGTAATCCAAAATGCAAAGGTAATCAATCAAGAAATAATGCATGCTTATACTTTGTCAGGTATATACATTTGGACCCACCTTTCGAGCGGAAAATTCGAACACATCCCGGCACTTGGCTGAATTTTGGGTAAGCATTCTCGGTTTAGTATTTTAAATTTTTAACTTTCTATTCAACTTCACATCCATGTCCTTTCTACTTTTATGCATTTATTCTGACCTTACCTAAACCTTGTCTTCAAGAACTTATTCCCTCTTTTATATAGATGATTGAACCAGAGCTGGCTTTTGCTGATCTGGATGATGACATGGCCTGTGCTACTGCATATCTCCAGTATGTAGTATGTTACTCTTCGCATCTATTATAAATTCATCTTTGTTGCTAATGCTAGAGTAAGAAGCTTGTAGGCAGATCCATTGAAATTCTTTAGTTGTATCTTTCCAAGTGAATTTGCTGCAACATATGCTCTTTTCCTTGGAAGGTGAGGCACGTGCTTGATAATTGCAAGGAAGACATGGAATTTTTCAACACCTGGATCGAGAAAGGGGTCATTGATCGGCTGAATGTACGAGCTCAATTTGTATCTTAACCTTCCATTGTCTTCTGAACTGAAGTGGGAGGGGTTATTAAACATTATTTCATCTTCTAGATTTTGATCACCTCTTCTTTTGAGCTTGACACGGTTACTGGCAATGTTATTACTGATATATGGATGAATTTTATGTGATTAACAGGATGTGGCTGAGAAAGACTTTGTGCAGCTGACTTATACCGATGCAATTGGACTTCTTCTAAAAGCAAAGAAGAAATTTGAATTTCCGGTATTGCTTGTTTATTTTCTGTTCAAACCTACTTAGATGAAAAGGTAGCCATTTCCTGTTCATGAATGTGCCATGCTTAAATTTGTGATTGTTAGCCATGCCTCAGAGATAGTCCTATCACGGGATTGTATGGAAACTCATTTCTATAAAAGATTTCTGATTCTTGGTTCCCTTTTGCAGGTGAAATGGGGCTGTGATTTGCAAAGTGAGCATGAACGTTACATAACTGAAGAAGCATTTAAAGGATGCCCTGTTATAATCAGGGACTACCCAAAGGCATGCAAATTGTCTCTGATCACTCTTCTCTATGTTGGGATTTTATCTGCTTTTGGTGTTTAATGCCTAGAATTCTTGAATGTAATACTCTCAGGAGATCAAGGCATTCTATATGCGGCAAAACGATGATGGGAAGACTGTAGCAGCGATGGATATGTTGGTGCCTCGGGTAAATATTAAAATTTTTTCATCTATGGTTGCCAGCAGATTTGTTATAACAAACATAATCTTTTTATTGGATAAGTTTAGACACTGTGATGCTCCTTTTATAACAAACATATTTGTTGCACTTAGATAAGAATATTATTCTTGTTATATGCTTTTCCTTGGTTGTCGAGTTCATTACAGTTCCTTTTCTTGTTTACATTTGGTTAGGTTGGTGAGCTCATTGGTGGAAGCCGAAGAGAAGAACGGCTTGATTATCTGGAAAATCGTTTAGATGAGTTGAAGCTTAGTAAGGAGAGCTACTGGTGGTATCTTGATTTGCGTCGATACGGTTCAGGTTAGATATACTTCTCTCAAACTTTAACAATAGCTGCTGAGCCTGAGAATAGTTCAGTTTCTAGCACTCAGATGAGTTCGAATAACATAGCTAGCTATCTAGGTTCAGGCACATGCAATGGCAATGTCATCTCAAAAGAGATGTTGACCAACTGAACCCTTTAGACTTTTTATATTATGGTGTGTCATTGAGGTGAATTGCAAGGGGCAGTTGTGCAGGAAAGTTATTATCATGGTTTCTATGTGATGACCATCTTATTGCATTTACCATTGTAAAATCTCTTTGATTGTCCTTTGCCAGTTCCTCATGCGGGTTTCGGACTCGGCTTCGAAAGACTGGTACAGTTCGCCACTGGAATCGAGAATATAAGAGATGCAATACCTTTCCCAAGAGCACCTGGTTCTGCTGAATTTTAGCGGTGCAAACATCAACGAGTTTTCCATATTTTCTTTAAGCAGTTTTTTAGCTTCGTTCTTTTTCTTTTTCCTTCCTCAAATTCATATTTTATACTAAGATATCCCATCTATTCTTTTTAGGGCACTGAAGACTTTAGCCACCTTTTTGCCTTTTGTATTTTTTTTTAAAATTATATTGAAGTTTATAATATTTAAAAACTGAAACTAGTTCTGTTGTAAAATGAATTTATATATTATAAAAAAAGAAAAGAAATAATGAAGTTACAAATGTTATTTCCTATAAGGAAATATATTTATTCTTCAACAAATTAGCTTTTGTTGCTTTATCTACCTTATATGTTAAAATATGTTTTTTTTTAAATACATTCTTTTCAAGAATTTATAAAAAAAATTAGTGATATTAAAAATTGAGGATTAATTTTTAATCATATATAATATTACCTACTCTGTTTAATAACCAATAAATGGTTTCTTACTAACATTAAAAAACCAAGGAATTATAGATATGCATTGAAAAAGTCATTGGTTGCTAAATTCATCATATGGGGATTAGGAACTGGACCAATTCTGCATGACTTAATCACCTAATACAGAATATAATTAATATTTTATTGGATTAAAATATACTAATATTACACCCATTTGCCTGTTTTTGTTTAACTCATCTGTTGTCCCAGTATTTGTAGCGTTTGCCTTTATTGTAACATGTTTATTCTTATGTCGTTTTTACATGTGATCACATGATCCACTGCCTCATATTTTGTTTTTTTTTTCTTTTTGAAAATCAAGAAATATTATAAATAATCATATTGATCTGAATTTGATTATGATATAAACCAAAAATTGAAAGCATTAAATTATTATTGAAATGAAAACCCAATCAAATACTATATTTTAAAGTTGTAAACAATCAATTCATTAATCATGCAAAAGCATTAATAATTCTCAGATTTGAAAGCAACCATTTTCTACTTATTACAAGGAAAAATCTATAATTAGCAGAGAAAAAGAGTATATACAGTGCCTGTAATGAACATTTTGGTTGCCAATTAAAAACAATACATAATGTTTTATGATGTAATAAAGAGACATGGATAGTACCTAGCAACCGGTTACACATGAAAACATCCTGTGGCTCCTAAACCTCGTGAGTTTTGCCACCGCCGGAGTTGTAGATTCGCCGGTTTCCATTCCATATATCCCGGAGATATCTCCCGTTGACATACGCCGGCGGTGACCTTGACCACCGATATTCTTCTCAGCCATGGAAGTATTATTGGGTTTCATATACTGACTCGGACTCTGAACGTAAAACTCACTAATGTCATAGCTTTTAGATGCGCCGGAGGAAAGACACTCGTATTGTCGACGAGTTTTGGCCTTCTTCAATCTTCGATAAACCAAAGGGATAAGACCCTCCATTTCTTTCCTGGGATTTTCTGGTAATGAATCACTAAACAGAGACGATGGAGAGAGACAGAGAGAGAGAGAGTATAAGGAAGACTTTTGGAGTTTTGGTATATTGGGTTTGGTGGTGACGAACTGATCACTCATGACTATATGTGTATATATATATAATATTTAGTTGTTCTTATTCTTATTCTTATTATTGTGGTAATGAAATGGCAAGTCCAGCACGTCATTTAAATCGTTTTTGACTTTATTTTATCTGATTAAGAATCATTGAATATTTCATATATGTATCCTGGAAGTTAATTAAATTTGATGATTGGGTTGAGAAATATGAGTGAATTTGATATTTATGTTTATAAATAACAATATATATATACATGCATACACTACAATGCAGCCGACTGACAGATGTGTATATATTATCTATATATAGATATTATTCTGATATTAAACAATTTCCTTAGATAATAGTTGATGTGGAATTCGATTAGGGTACATGATTAGTAAGCTTATTGAAATCTCTACTAGGACTTGGCAACAAAGGTCTTTTTCTTTAATCACAAATTGTCAGTGTCAACCGCCAATTTCTTAGACAATATCTACAGTTTATGTTTATGTGATTAATATTGTATCGTTTTAAGTCAAGTTTGTTTGAAACAAATTAAGTTTGAAGTTAGAATTTCATTTTATATTTTCCTTTTTTGCAATTTAGTATTTTCTTTAAGTAATTAAATTAGAAAATGCATTCATTTGCCAAAAACTTTTATATCATTTTCTTAAAAGAAAATTCATGACATTTTGTTAAATTTTCTTTCAATTTATATCTTAAAGTCTGATATGAGTTGATTTTTATTTAGAAAAATGGACAAATCTTGGTTTTTATGGAAAATTAGTCCGCACTACTTACCCTAAAAACAACCCAAAGCTGTAAAATCCAAAACCCACACCGAAAAATATGAAGCATCATCCACACCATCAGGAACAAAGCCCAGAATTTTATATTGAGACCGAAATAAAATTATAAGATTTTAAAATTTTAAATCATAATTTTGGATTAAATAACTTAGATTAAATTATTAAATTTTAAGAGAGTCAAAATTGTAATATACATATATATATATTTAACAAGGGCTACATGCTTTAAATTAAATTATTAATTTTTGAAGGGATTAAAAGTGCATTTTATCCGTTTAACCAAGAGTTCTCAAATTTGGGTGTAAATGATAAATTCAAATAAATATGTTACAATTTTTCTAATTTTTTTAGTGTACTTAACAAATTACATTTTCATCCTTATATCAAAAAATATATAGAACATGGAAGTTTTATAAGAATACTGGAGACAATTCAAGATTAATTAGAAATTTCAAGTTTACAGGCTGCTAGTATATCAAGTTTCTACAACAGTTGAAGTACAGGAAAAATTTACATTCCGTACAGCTAGTAAATATGAACAACATATTAATTTAATAATGGCTTCTCTGCGTCCACCCCCTCTTCAATATCACAATGAAGTTCTTTTCTTTTAGCCCATAAGACGACGTAGAGACCAGTGAACATAAGCAACATTCCTGCAAAACTGCATTAAACACACATATTTATCCAATACTGTTCAACTTACATCCAAATTGTTGAATAATGATATGTATGTTCAATGTTTACCTTCCTAATGAAATTGTCTCCCCTAAGGTAATAAAAGAGAAAACCACTGCAATGACTGTTCCAATGGGGCTGAACATTGAGACAAAAACTGGTCCCCTTTTCTTCATTGCCCATCCATTGAAGCTTACACATGCCCCGCCCATTGCACCTGCCTATGCATATCCCAATTTGAATTATCAAATATATCACTATGTCGAACATGAATATTTCAAGAAATTTGAAGCATACCATTAGAGAAAAGATAATGAGGTCCTTAAAGCTAACAAAGGGTGAACCCCATTGCAAAGCATGATCTTCAACTAACTGAAAAATTGCAGTAATAATCATTCCAATGAATGACGTTACGGCACATAGTGACATTGGCGCAGGCAAGTCACCCAAAGTTATCGCCTGCACGAACACCAAAATCTTAGCAAAGAAGAAAAAAGAAAGAGCAGCGTCGTATTTTGTTTTTTGATGAATATATCATTACTTGCAAGATTATATTGCTTGATAGAACAAAGACAGCTGCAACTAGATACAAGCAGCCGGCGATCTTATCTTTGTCGAAAATCATATCAGCATCAACATCAGTTAGGGGAGGCATGACTGTTGCATCTTTGGAGGAGACAGTGCTTTGCATAAGGCTCATTGTAAGGGCACCTAAGACACATAAGATTGTGCCTGCAATCTTCACTTTACTGTATAAGCAACTTAGAGCTACTTTTTCTAACCTGCAACAACAATCATCCACCATTTTAAGGAGCTCCCATCACGCAAGATAAGTGAAAATCTTAGAACCTCGTGGTTAAGACCCAATCCTTTATTTTTTACATCAGTTAATATCTAATACATTCATCGTCCCCATTCAAATATGAAAGGTATATCTACTAAATGTGAAAGTCAACTTAAGAATGATGATTGAACATATATTAAATAATAATGGATAAAAGGATAATGGAAAGGAGTCAAACCCGAAGCATGAAGTGAATTCAAAGCTATACTGACATAATTTTTTTAATTCTTAAAATATAGTATTAGAGATTATCAATATACACACACAAACATATAGTATTAGATCTCAAAAAGATTTATTTCGATTTGTTTGGAGAAGTGGTTGTTAAAACTCTTATCTAACATTTAAATAACACGGATTCAAACCATGAACTCTCTTTTTGAAATATTATATAAAAATTTGAACCTTGATGATACGAAAGGAATCTAAGATAAATATAACATCTAATATAATTAATTGATGTGGGATAATCTAATTTTTAATAATAAAACTACTTTGGGAAAGAAATAAAAAAAAAGGAAATAAATATAATACCTGCAAGTCCAAGCAATTATAAAGATGAGGGCTGGAGCAAGGTTTGGCATGGCTGTTGCCATTGCAGGTGAGGATAGATTTATCCCTTTTAGAAATAGGAACTGGAATAGACTTACCCTGAAACAAATATTAATCATATATCATTGTGGGGAAAACAAAACATATTCTTTGCTGTCTAATTTTTTTAAAATAAAGATTTTAGGCTTAGCTTATCTTTCTTTGGAATATATTAAGCTTGTATATGTAATCTATTAAACAAATAAATTATTTATATTTGATTTATTGTACCAAATAATGTCGAAAATATATGAAAAATGAGTAATCATGTTTACCCTGAAATGGAGATGGAAACCAGCTGAATTATCAACTTCAATGTCAATTGTTTGGGCCATTTGCTCCTGCAAAATTAAAGTCAAAACTTTCACCAAATTCACTCCCAACCGATAGAAAATCTTAGCGCTAAAATTAAGCATATACACCTCAAACATACAATTTCCATAAACCCAAAAGAAAAATTTACCTTTCAAAGTGAACACCAAAAGGAGAGACAACGAGGAAAGTTGAAAAGGAGAAGAAAATAACAATGGTGAAAGGTTTAAGGCCAAGGGACATTAGGTATCCAAGTAAAACTGAATTCCCCGCGAAAAAGAATTGCACCCCTATCAATCCTGCAACTATCACCACATCTTCTACCACTTCCTTTTTCATGTATCCCACCATCTTTAATTATTTTCCCTCACTTTCCTTCCTTCCTTCCAAACAATACACTATATACACAAAACCTTCTTTCACAGAGATGATCAAACCCTCTGCTTTTTTTTTCTTATGTTTGTTTCTACTTAATAATAATTAAATAGAGTGAGAATAGAGATTATATATGATGTAACTGAATTAAGTTAATTATACTGTAGCTAACGTTAAAGATGTTTCAGCTACCAGTCTTCTTCTGGTTATTCGGAAGAGGTTGGCAACGATACGCAGGGAATATCTTTGTTTTTTTATGGCTTTATTTTATTTTCTGGATTTATATATTTATATTTATAGTTAAAATTTTCAATTATATAATTTATTGGTATTATCTCACGTCTCTCCACTTAATATAATAATTTTTAGTTTGAAATGTTTATGAATAATTAAGGGGAAATTAATAACAACAAATGAGTATACCTAAAATCCAGGGATATTTTATATAGTAGCTTTTTTCATCTGTCTAAATTAATAATTTTTTAAAAGAAAGTAATGATATATATAGTAGTTTTTAAATGAAGTAATGTTTTTGGAGTTGGTTTTCAAGATAAAATTAGTCTTAAAATATTTTTTTTAATTGAGATGATTATTAATTAAATCTACCAATTTGTTGAATAGTTTTATAATGGTAAAAATATATCTGTATATAGCAGTTAATTAGAAGTATATTAAAAAGAAGAGTTGGAAGTTTGAAAGTGGGTTGGCTTGCGTACTTGCCACACCCAAGCCACCCTTTAGACTAACTCGCCTAACGCAACAATAGTCCAAGCCTGTCCTTGTGGGCGTCGTTGTCGCCCTGCAAATATTTAACAACTCCGCGGCCCACCACTTGGATCAAAATGTGAATCGCCTCCAAGTCTCTTATAGACTATTTTGACAAGTCCTTTTATTGTAGGATAAAAGGTCAATTACGTTGAAGTTGCTGCTCATTTCATGTACTGTAATTATCAATTTGTTTTTTACTTGGTCATCGGTTTTAATCTTTTATATGAATTTGATCTATTCGAATATCATATATTTGACAAAATATAATATAGGTCGACTAAAAATTTTAGTCTCTCACTCGATTTTTTTGAGGTGATTTGATTAGCATGAAAATTTTAATTAAAGAATTATTTTTAAAAATAATTATGGGAATTTTTTAAAGATTTATCAATTATTTTAGAAGAGAATATTTTATTGCTGTCCGAGCCTATATATAGGCGGCATGCTCCCTTGAAAAATCAAGTTTTAAGATTTGATTTTTACAAAAAGGGCGCGCACATTATGTTTTGATTAGCTTGTTTGTCTCTTTTTGAGTATTTGTTTAGTTAATTAAGGTGTATGTAACACTTAGCTGAGTATTGTAAGTTATGGGATCATTAATTCCTTATCGAGGTTGCATATAGTTGTTCGGAGAAGAGGTTTGAGCTTTAATCAATAGGGAAAAAACTGCGCTCTTGAAGTATTTGGTGATTGAATAAAAAATTTATCATGAACGAGCCTTCGAAGACGTAAAATCGTTGTATCTGAATTGTGTAAATAAATATTAGTTGTATTGTTTCTTTTTTGTACTTATTTTATTTACGCTGTTTATTTTTTGTTCTAACTATTGTTACAATGAAGGTTAAACAAAATTAATTAATCATATCTACAGATAAACCTACTCATGAGTTAGGCTACTTGCCCTAGTCAAAAAGCCTACCTAAAAAATGAGAGGGTTTAGACAAAAATACAATACTTAAAATTTAGGATTGGGTAAAATTTAAGGCCCATTTTCTATAGGGCCTGAGTCTTGGGTAAGATTTTTTTATTCGAGCTTGGTCTAAATATATTATATTATAAAAAAATAATTATATTAATTATGTATGATAAACAATACTTATATATGTTTATATTTATATTAAATTACTAACACAATAATAATTAAACTAATTACCCAAAACCTAAAAAAAAATTACCCAACTAAATAACTTAACCCGAAATATAAAATTTTAAAAATTATATTTAATAAAATAAAGCATTTATTATATTTTTTAATATAATAAAACATTTAATATATTTATGGTATTTTTTTAATATAAATATTTTTTAAATTTATTTTTAATGTGTTAGAAATATTTATTTTAATGTTTTTAGTTCATTTAGTGTGTTATATTTTTTAAAAAATTTATTTTTAAATAAAAATTAATTTTAAAAAAATTCAAATATAGACGGGTCGGGTTGAGTTTGAGTCTACATTTTTAAATTGGGTTAGGTTTGGGCAAAAAATAAGTCTATTTTTCGGGTTGGACAAGGCTCGGATTTAAAAAATTAATCTAGATATCTTGCATAGACTCGACTTGGCCCATAAACACTTATATATGCAGACTAATTATTTTTCAAATTAATTATAAAAACTAGTTTTTGTAGTCTTTTTAAGAAAGTTTGTAATGCCCCCACGCCCGAGACCGTCGCCGGAGTCGAGCTTGAGGTGTTACCGAACATAATTTATCGAATTAAGAACTTCGAATCATTTATTTCTACATTCACAGCTTTCTAGCTACCTGCGTCACAGTTACAAGAAAAATCATATCTCAAGTTACAAAACTCGAAATCAAGATCCGTAAATTTTCATTAAATCTAGACTCATATATCTATTTACTAATTTTTTTTCTAGAATTTTTGGTTAGGCCAATTAATACAGTTTATTAGTTAAAGTTACCCCTATTTCAGGACTTAACTGGACTGACCTCTGTTTACTACGAACCATATTTCTCTGTGTGAAAAGTTTATATGACTATGACGTTTATTTATTCCGAAACTAGACTCAATAAGGATTCCAAGAATATAAAATACACCACCTAATTATTTTTTTACAATTTATGGTAAATTTCTAAATTTGGAACAGGGGATCCAGAAATCGCTCTGGCCCTGTTTCACTAAAATTCAAATATCTTATAACATATAATTCCTTTACTTGTTTCATTTGTTTTATATGAAACTAGACATACTAGGCTTCAATGTCATATTTAATCCATCACCAAATTCAATTTATATGATTTTTAGTAAATTTTCAAACTCATGTCAGTGTTGCTGCAATATTCTGTTTATGGCAAATTTCATCTTTTCATGAGTTTTTATGATCTAGATAACATATTAAACTTCCATGAGATCAAACATGATCTAACTTAGCATTTTCCATGACTTATCATTATTAAGCATTTTCTCAACCAAATCATGGTCATATCACAAAATTATTTACACAAAATAGGTGTATTGCTATACATGCCATACTTAAGTTTTACAAGCCATTTACCAAAAAGAGTCCTTCGGATAGTGTGATCGAACCTTCGACCTGTCCCGATTCCTAAGCCGGCTTGTTCAAAACTACAGTGAATGAAAAGGAGGGAGTAAGCATAAATGCTTAGTAAGTCATATGCAAATAACAAGTAACATAACAATACAATTATACCAAACAACCTTAGCATGATATCACCAAAACATATATCACATTTTTAAACATCATTAATCATCTTATCACCCTATCGTTGTTGTATCTATTTTCAACCCGAAGGTTAAGTACATACCTGTCCAAAGTGTCCATTTCACAATACTTACCAATACGTCACCTGCATCTTAAGTGTTCTTCCATTTCACTAGAAATTTTACCCGTTGAACACATCGGAATATAACTCGGATACATGGATAATTTGCACATAAGTGTCATATTTGTAGCCAAGCTACCATGTAACTCGCCCATAAGTGAACTCGGACTCAACTCAATGAGCTTGGGCGTTCGCATCCATAAGTGAACTCGGACTCAACTCAACGAGTTCGGATGCCTAGTTACATCTCACGAACTCGGACTCAACTCAACGAGTTCAGACATTTCACATCCATAAGTGAACTCGGACTCAACTCAACGAGTTCGGATGTTCAACCATCCTAGTGACATGTCACTTGTATCCTAATCAATTCCTAAGGTTCAAACGGGATTTTCCTCGAACACTTCTCCTTGTCATCTTCCGTAAAATACCGAAACCAATACTCGGTAGCACTTTATATTTAACAAATAATGCACTTAATTTGCATTTTATTCGAAAATAACCACAAAGCATATATTTCATGATAAAAATCAGCATATCATATATTTAACATCAATAACTTAAAAATAAAAATCATGCTACCTTATTTACACATGAACTTACCTCGGTACAAAATTTTTAACAATCGAGCCTATTCCTCGTAAACTTTGTTTTTCCCTCGATCACGACTTGAATCTCGTTTCTCTTGATTATGAAGTTTGAAAGTTGAAGAAACCCCAGCTACGGAGGAGAGCAAAAATCGGCAGAACAATATGGAGAAGATGATCATTTTGGGTTATTTTTCCTATTTTTATTTTATTTAATATCCAAATGACCAAAATGCCATTACTACTAAACTTTCCAAAAATTCCTTCCATGTCCTAATTTTGTCCATGAACTTAAAATTGGTCAAATTCCATTTAAGACCTCCTAATTAATATTTCAAAGCAATTTCATACTAAAAACTTCTAGAATGCAAGTTTTGCAACTTATTCGATTTAGTCCCTAACTTTAAATTAAACTCGTTATGCCAAAAATTTATTCACGAAATTTTCACACAATTATGCAATCATATCATAAACCTCAAAATAATTATAAAATAATTATTTCTATCTCGGATTTGTAGTCACGAAACCAATATTCCGATTAGGCCTTAATTCGGGATATTACAAAGTTTTTTGTATATTTAATGTTGACGAAATCGACCAAAAGAAAATGTTGATGAAAATAAATAGCATGATATTAATTTTTCATGTTTTATAACGTGAAAAAGTTAAAAGTAGTTTTAAAATTGGTATATTAATAATTTTAACCTTCAAATATTTATACATTGTGTTAATTTAGTTTTAATTATAAAAAACTTTACTCTTACTATTTACCCATTATATAATTTGATCTCTCTATGACCGTTTCACTCTTATGATAGTATAGATATCTCTAAAAAGGAAATTTAAAATTAAAGTTTCTTGAAATATATTATTTTATTATTTGTAATTATTAGATATTTATTAAAATAAAGTTTAACATAGAATTTTTTAAAAGGTAAAAAATTATTGTAAAGAAAAGAATAATGATATTCAAAATTTAAAAAAATACATAATATAGATCTATTTATTCATTTATTGCCTTTTTTTTTAAACATTTTCGGAACTATGTACTACAATTTTATTTTATTTTCTTACAACAAGACTTCATATTTATAAATTTTAAGATTAGTATGTTATTTAAAGTCGGTTGTATTTTAAATCTATTAGGATACAGAATGAGACTATGTAAAATAGTTCGAGAGTTATAAATGTCAATACTCACCTAATAAAATTTAGAGATATCAACCTTTAAGTTTTATTAGGCACTTAATCCTCAAATTTTTTTTATCAAATATCTCAAATTTAACTTGAAATTCAAATTGTCATCATTTAGATCATAAGACCAACGTATATTTTCTATTGCAACAAAGATTAATAAAGATTGAATACTTTGAATCTATTAAAATCTCATTTTTTTTACGTTAAACCTTCGAATCATCTTGCATTTATTTATGTACATAAATAAATTTTAAGGTGTACTAATATTTTTTTATGTATAAGTTGAACAATGAAAATCTATGATTTATACTTTCTGATTTCCACGAGATCAAACTATAATAACGCTAAAAGATATAACGGTACTAATAAATCTTCCGATGAATGGTAGGGTAATAATTGCAAAGAGTTCATACTTTGCTAGAAGCACTCCATGCACTATTGGGCGCATTTTTCGATGAGGAGAATGATTTGGTTAGGATGATAAAATTCACACGGTTGCAGAGGCAGTTCATCAATATCCCAATGTAGCTGAGTTTCAGACTATTCAACATGCACTGCTCGGAGGATTGCTGATACCAAACAAGTCACAACAAATTTGTTGATCGCATAAATGTCCTACTTTTGACCAATTTCGAAGTTGCTAGAGCATATACTTGGGGTCAGCGATTTTGATATTACTGTATAATTGATTAAAAAAAATGGTTGTTGCTTACTTTTACAAACTGGGATGATATTGGTTGTACAAATATGGTTGGATTAAATTTATTTTAAAAAAACAACTACAAACATATTAAAATTAAACTATTCAAGCGAATAAAACTAAAATCGAATAAATCAACGAACGAGCCAGACTTATTTAATTTCCATCGATATATTACACAATAAATATATAAAACATATATATATCATCTTTAACTTTTATCCCACTACGTAACTTAAGAATCGAAGGTATCCTACGACGACGTTTAATTCCGCAAATAACAACAAATCAGAGCCATAATCTGTAAGAGAAGATAAATAGCTGCGGAAGCCTAGTTATAAGCTAACCTTCCTCATTCTAACATTCAACCAACTGCAAGGTACTTGAACTGTTAGAGTCTTGCAGTACGAAAATGTTGCTTCAAAAGTGGCCGAATGTACTCATCATAACCATCCGGCACAACCGTATCATTCAACGGACTCTTCCAAGCTTCCTCATACAGTTTTTGATAAACATTTCCATCATAGCAACCAAGAACCGAGCCAAGGTAGTGGTCAGTGTGATTGAATGCATCAACAAGGGCAATCGCATTTGGGCGGACCTACAGTTTTAAATGAGATCAAAACTAGCGAGAATGAAGCAGCCTTCTGAGCTGATCACCGTATTAACGGAATCAAATACTTGAAACAAACCTGGGAGTAAAGTGATCTGAGCTGTTCGTTCGCTAGTGCACCTTGTTTCGGGGTAATGCAGCCAGTGGAGACGAAATCACCAAGATGTTTGTGTAAAAGAGACAATGCATATACGTTGCAGAGGTTCTCCAACTGTGTTTTCACTCCCTTTCCTGGTATGTCTTGCTGCAGTTTCTCAATGAACCTGAAAAACAAATCAAGCAGCCGACACTATGTTGATCCTATGATTTGGTGTTCAACATTTGCAACCAATTTCTTAGAAATTGTGATGAAAGTTCGAATTTTATGAATATTATAGTTTGGTTCCTTCCATACATAAGAAACCTCATCGACTATTAATTTCGAGGAGAAGCTTACTTGGAAACAATAATTAACTGACAATGAGCAACGGCAGCCTCAACCAAATCAGCTGAGATTTCACCAAAACCTGAAGATATATACAAAAAAGGGAAACGAGAACATGGAAGCTCAATTAATATATCTACTTCAACAACTTAACCAGATTATATATCATAACAGAATGATATTCATAATTGAGCTGAGCTGAACTCGAGCAGTAAGAAGCTCAATCTCAACTTGAAATTCGAGGCTCAAAGTATGAGTCAGACTCACTGAGTTTAACTTTTAAAGCTTGAGCTTAATTCGGTTCAAGGGGTGAACTGCTTGAACTTGCTCAATTAGGCATGATTACCTAGTAAAAAATAAGCTCGATCTCCATGCTTAACCTCAAGCTTGATTATTTGTGCTCGACTTCTAGTTCATGCTAGAATTTTTCAATATTGATGAAAAATAAATATATATTAAACTCGCCAGCTATATGAATAAAACATGAAAGTACTCAAATTCAGTCCAGCCAACAGCTTGAGCTACTCAAGTTAGAGCTCAACTCGAAAATGACTAAGCCAAATTCATTTTTTTCTAGTCTAACAAACTGTCTCATTTACGCCCCCAAAACATAACCATCTACAAGAGGACCATGCAAGAGTTAACTTGGTTGAGTACCATGACAATAAAAATGACTGATAAAACAGAATGCTTTTTCACCCATCAAGGTAGAGAGAAGATACCCTCTTCTGGAGTTGAAAATCTGCTAAGGCTTTCAGCACAGGCAACAGACATCCGAGCAGACCTCGCTTCAAATGCCTCCAATATAATACTATGTTTTAGCCAATCCTCAGCTGCAAGCCAACCGAAATAATGAAATAATTATATTGTTACTTACCCAGTCCAATGTTAATTGTCAAGGAGTATGAAACCATGTCTAGAGTTGGCAATATTTTTGTAGATTAGAATTAAAATAAGCTTTAAATTGTTTAGAAATAAGGACCGGCAAACTTACTCCTAGGCATTGAGCAAATCATAATTAATGTTGGTAAAAATAACAATTTTCAATTTTCCAAGAAGCAATAATTCAAAATACAAGTCAGAAACAAGCTCAAGAAAGAAAAACATGTAAGAGGTACCCCTTTGAACTTCACAATGGCATTGCATGAGATGTTCTACTCGTCCCAAATATGCTGCTGTCCCAATAGGCATCTTTCCAGACACCAGCCGGGAAATGGTCTTCATTAGAAACCTTGCAACCTACAGAAATATTCCCGATTGCATTGTCAATAGATGGCACCCTATCATCATTATGAACACCACATCTAAGGATTTTAGATTGGTTCCCTATTTCAATTGTGATATTTCTTACATGTTCTTTACTATAGATTCATCCTCTATGCTACTTGGACTCTTCACTCTTCTTTAGTGTCCAACACTCCTATCTGATACATAGATATGGGGATATGACCTCTAAAGATCCTCTAAATACATAAAGAAACTTAGAAAATCTAACCATATCTGTGTCAGATATATACTCATATTTAACACTCACAGCCAAGCCCAAGTAACATAGTTCATCCTATCTACATAAAATACCAAGAAGCACCAGCAATACAGCTAATAAGATATTGAACTCAGAATAGATAGTAAAACCTACTATTAAGATTAAGCCTCCATTAGAAAATTGGAATTCATCCACTACCATCTAAAAGAACAAAAATGAAGACAAAGAAAGGTTGACAAAAATAAAAGTTATATACTATTTCACATTTTTCACACCTGCAAAAGCATCACAATATTGTCTCCTTCATAAGTACAGTTAGGGATATAAACTGCAAATAACTCCGGAAGTCCACTGCAAGAAAGATAACCATGACCACCACACAACTTTCGGCATTCTTCAATGGCATCCTGCAAGCATATTTATTTTAGCCAAGATAAAAACATAAATATATAAATAAATAAGCTGAGTTATTGACTGTGATTTCAAATGAATATCAAAATTTTTAAAAGTAAAGAGAGAGCATTTGTGCCATCAAATAGAAAATAAACTGGCCAACCAAATAGAAGGAAAATTAATCAAGATTTGACATGGTAGAAAACTAATCAATATAATTATAAGGAAGACCAGTGAAGGCTAGTAATAGTGACATACTGCAGTTGCAGAAGTGGTAATAGATTTTAACCCTGCAGCACATGCATGAACCTCAGGTAACGTGGAGAAATCGTTGGCTTGCAATCTTTTGCTCACATCAGTGTATAGCCATTTCATCCATTCACCAACAAATCTGAAAGCATAGGCAGAGGCAAGCAAAGGAAAGAGTCTACTTTGCTGAGTTTTATAGTTAATCACCTGAAACAATTTAAATAAATGTAAAAGCATTAGATGCATCAACCTTTGGGACATGTAAAAATTAGTCTGAAAGATCAACAGCAGTAGCAACCAATACTTTTTAACAAAAGTCTTTGGAAGTTTCTATGGGAAACAACAAGCCATTAGAAGTGATTATAAAATAAAAGGTTGCTGTGTACAACAATCTGTACTTGAAATAATATGTATAGGTGTATCAGTGTTGCAGTCCAAAAGAAAGTAGTACCTGGGTCTCTGGACCACCATTCTCTGAACCAAATTGTCTACGAACAGCACTGTACCTTGTTGCAATACAAACTGCCCTTGACAAAGCACAAGAAGCTTCAGATACAATTATTTGTCGGACATAGACCATAGTACCATAAACCAGCTGGCGGGGAACATCAGACTGTACATATTTCCCTTCTCTTGTAACCTGGGAAAGACTGAAACATTTGGCAAAGAAATAAAGAAGCAAACATCAGAACAGTCATCTTGTTTTTGCATGAAAATCACACAATAGGAGCAGCACTTCAGCCTAGGTTATCACTTTTGTGGCTTCCTTGTTGGTCTTTTTCTTCAATTGACGAAAGATACTTTTATAAATTTTAGGTTTATAAGCACTCTAAAACCTCTCTACTGTTAACTGATGTTGCAGAAAATTTTGCAGTCTTGCAACTTCAGTCAAGAAAAAACTGCTCATTACAGGAACTATCCAGTAAAGACTTTTCAAAAGATACTTCCCACCATGGCTACACTTTTATTCCTCTACAAGGTGGGCAGACAGATAAACATCAAACGAGAGAAAAAATATTGGCCTTCAGAGAAAGCAGCAGACAAGGAGACAAAGACAGAGAAAGGAATGGTTATAGAACAAACCGCATTAGCATTTGGTTCCTCGGGATGCGCACATGATCAAATCTCAGAAGACCGTTGTCCATGCTGTTATATGCCCCACTTCCAAATTTCATTCCAATATCACCAACTGTTATGCCTGGAAGAGGAGAGTGGTCATCCAGACTACGCAGCTGGACAATAAAACCTGAAAAAGAAAGTATCTGAATTAATATCTGCAATACCAGCTAAAGAAATAAGTTCATGAATTAGGAACTTACCATGCACTCCATAATCTTGTCCATCTGTTCTAAGACGAGCATAAACCACAGCATGTGTCGATACTTTACCCAGTCCACCAGGCCACCACTATAAATAGCAAAAACCAAGCTAAGTGAATAAAATACAAGGAGATCACTATAAGATTACAACAAGTCATGAAGTATACAAGGTACGCATAAGAAAACTACGCATTATACACAAGAAAAAAGAGGAGAGAGGATACACTTGAAGATGTCTGAGTCAAAGAAGAAAAATACTGAGAATGATTATTGAAGCAGTTCTCAGGATATATTGCTTACTACAAAGTATAATTGATCGATATCAAAGACAGAATTGATCAAAGGATTGTTAACTATTTTACTCACTTTGCTTGAAGTCAATGTGGGGCTATGAATGACAAATTCATCAGTCTGAGGATCAAATGTTGCTGTAGTTTCAAGCCCTTGGACATTGGAGCCATGACCAAGTTCAGTTTGTGCATAGCATCCAATGATTTGCATGTTATGTGCCATTGGCAGCCATTTCTGTTTCTGCTTCTCAGTTCCTTGTCCTTCAATAGCAGGTATAAACATTCCCTATCAAGAAAATATATATTAGTAGGTTAAAACTTAAAACTAGATTTAAATAATGCAAACTTCAAACCCAGAAATTACCCCAAAGAGACCATCATTTTATATTAAATTTAGCAAACGAGATTTGAATGCTGAAGTCAACCAAGGTTTCTTGTGTTTTCCAAATATATTGCTTAGCGTAGAAATAGCATATATGGTACTTAGAAGCTTATAACTGGAATCAAGAAATAGCACTTACCCAATGAAGGTTTGCATAAGCGGGCTGATCCACGTAAAACCATAATGTATGTGTCTCTTCCTCTGTCATAAAAGATAACAATATTAATTAGATATCCAAGGGAAAAATCAAATAACGCAATGAGAAGCTCAGATGAAAAGAAACCAGAGAGATTAAGCTCAATAGTCCGCTTCACTGCATGAGCAGTTTTTCTCAAAGTATCTTTAAACAGCTCCTTCCTACTAAGCATAGTTCTGTTATCCTTTCGAAAGACCTAGAAAAAATAGAAGGAAGACTACTTAGATATGAAAGAATTATCTTTAAAAATGCCAAATTGAGAAGTGATTCTACTCGTTCAGGTTACTGGAGGGAAAGATTAGGAATATTAAATATCAATCAGTGCAGAAACTAATAGAAAAGAACGACAACATCACTGGAAGAGAAAATCACATCTTTGCTTCATTTCACTTTTCCACTTATGTCAATTTTTCGAAACTAACAATACCAAAATTCAAATCCAAAATCTAGAACAACTGAAGGTAAATTATGGAACTGCCTCGATCTTTAAGACACTTAGTCTTCTATTCTTTAACGCATTTCAAGAGTTAAAAGACTCAAGTGGCAAAACATAGAGAAACTAAGCTGAAATTAAGAAACAGGTAAAAGTTGTCTCAAGTCCAAGGAAACTCTTTCCGGTAGCTGAAAAGCTTAAGAAGAACCTCAAATTTTATAATATTGCAATATCCCGAATGCTGGTGCATATTTAACAGGCAGAAACTGAATACTCAATTTACGCAACCAAACAAAAATTGGATTTCTTCCTACATTTTCGTGAGAAACATACAGTAAAAAGCATATTCTGATAAGGGATTATAGGAAACAATATATTTAAATTTTAAACCCTAAAAGCAGCTAACAACTAGAGGCCAAAATCCAAACTTCAGCTTCACTTTTTTTTCCCGCGTGTTCTCGGGAACCAAAGAGAAATGAAATTAATCTAGAAAAAGAAAAAGAAGAAAAAATTAATCGGAGCCATTCAGCAATAAAAGTGTAAGGAACTAACAATTTCAAGTTATGATTAACCAAAACTCTCAAGCTTCTGAAACTTATGTTTCATATATATTTTCACAGCCATAATGTAGGTAACAAGAAATCAAATGACAAAAAAAGAAAAAAGAAAAAAAAACACTAGGTCACCGGATCACTAGCGACGAGACGAGCAGCTCGATCGGAGATCTCAAAGGCGTGACGAGAACCAGCCCAAACGATCTTCATCTCTTCTACATCGAACGACGCCTTGCTCCTCTCCTCAGCGTGGTAATCCAGTGGCTCCATTGTGTTTTTCTTTTTCGACTCAAATCGAAATTTCAAAAACCAACAAATTAACAATAGAGCACTTAAGCAAAAGAACAAGTATCTAGCAGAATGAACTGAATATAAATACTTCAAAAAAAAAACCTTCGCCCTTATTTCGGCTTCGATTATTACAATAGAGTTCGTTGAGAATTTATTGACTCTTTTTATCAAAAATAACGAGTGTACAAAAATATATTAAAAAGTAGTTAATTCCCACGTTAAGACTTTTTACTGAAAGAAACTTGGACAAAAGTTAAATCGAAAAATGAATTTTTAATTTATAATAATTAAAAAGTTAATTATTGATTTAACTACTAATCTTATATTTTAAGATAAATATTAAAATTATAAATGAATTATGGTTTAATATGTAATTATATACGTAAACTTTGATTTTGTATAATTTTATACATGACCTTTTAATTTAATCCGATTTTTATAAATTATTAACACAATTATTAATATAACATCATTTTATATTTATATATTACTTACATAAATAATTATATTTATCCAATATAAAAATAAATCGATATATTTATTCTTTAAATATGTATGATTAAATCAAAATTAAAATTGTAAGTACATATTTAAACTACGTATATAATTACATTAAATTAAAATTTATTTATATAATTATTCATTAAATTAAATTTTTTTTTTCTAATACATTGAGGGACAAAAGTTTATATATGCCGGGTCCCAGCTGGATTAAATTCGAGTTTCTATTTTTCTTCCCGACAATATTCGAATTTCTAGATTTATTTCATTTAAGAATTTTAATTCAATTTGTTAACTTAGCTTTTCTTTTTCAAAATAAAGTATGCGTACTTAATTCATAACCATTCATTTTATTTAAATTGCATAAAGTGATTAAATTTCAATTTTAATTTATTTATTATATTTGAATTGTACTTTCTTTCTTTTTTTGCATAATTTTTTATCTCAATATTTATAATTTCATTAATTATTTATAGTTTTTCATCTCATGTCTTTTTCTTCCCTATAAGATAACTATAAAATTTTAGTATTAATTCCCTTTTTCTATTAAAATTTATGATTTAGTTTGTATTAGTTATTTTAGTGCATATATATTAAAATTGTAATAAACATTTAATTAAAAAATATAGTTAAAAAATTAAACCCACCTCAAGTGGGAAGAACATTTTAGTTATTAATAATATTGAAAAAATTAATTAATTAAAATTTTTAAACAGGATAAATCTCAAAATTAAATATGAACTTTAGTATAAGGTGTAATTTTATACATAAATTTAAATTTTTTACAATTTTATATATGAAATTTTAATTTAAACGAATTCTCATATATTATTAACACAATTATTAATATAATATTATTTTATATTTATATATTATATACACAAATAATTATATATAATAAATATAAAAATAATTTACTGTATTTATTTCTTTAAATATGTAAAATTGAATGAAAATAAAAGTTACATATATGTATTTAAATCACAACTAAAATTTTATATATATATATTTATACTAAATTAAAATTCATATATCAAATTATACATTAAATTAAAATTCACTTATAATTTTAATAAATTTAAAATTGATACAAAAACTAAATTTCGAACAGCAACCCCATGACATCTTTTTACAATATATCACCGGCGAAAATATCAGTTTAGACAAATTAATTGAATTTTTTTTTTAGAAAATCAATTAAACTAATATTATTTTATATTTAAAATCTTATTTAAATAAACTGATTAAATCAAAATAGAAAAACAAACCGGTTTAACCTAAAATTAAGTTTCCATTTCATTTCACAGAACATTTTTTTTTTCATTTTTCTTTTTCTTCTTCTTTTTCCTTTTCATAAAACTGATTTATTTTTTTATTTTTTAAAGATTAGAAAATAAATAGTCATTTTCATTAATAAAAACAGTGAAAACACATTTCGATAATAGAAACATGATAAATAAAATTAGAAAGTTTTACACTTATATAGATTCGAACAAGAATAAGATTTAATATTTGAAAGTTCTGGACAAAAAGAAAGTTTTTTTTTTTTTGTAAAAAAAGTAAATACCAATCTAATTACATAATAGTATCCTGCAAGAGAAAAACATTCATATTCTTATCTAAATCCATAAATGAGCGCGTCATCGGATGAGGAGTATCGAACACTTACAAATTATCTGTGACTTGTTTTGCTAGACAATCTGCAATTTAATTTTGATCTCTTAGAATGTACCGCAAAAACCACCGTTTTTCTTGAAATAAAATACTTTGGATATGCCTAATTAACGCTGAGTTTGCTTCGATAGAGGTATCGTCAAGTATAACTTTAACAACTTCCGTACTATCAAATTGTATGATAACTTTATGGTGACCTCTTCGTTGAATTAACCTGAGTCCCTTCAAAATGCCCCAAAGTTCAGCATTAAAAATAAAATATTTTCCAAGGTAACGGTTATACCAAAAATCCAATCTCCATTGGCATCACGAACCACTCCTCCAACAACTACATTTCCAGATACTAATTGCACTGCCCCATCAGTGTTGAGAAAAATAGGAGCCTCAAACGATTCCTTTTTAGCGGAGGTTTAAAACTACCCTTAAAATCTGCTCTCAAAGCTGAGAAGAGCTAATTCACCTAACTTAAAGAAACTTTAACCATCTCTCTTGAGCTCCAGGATCTTCTTTGAAAAATGAATAAATTGTGGCTCTTCCAAAGGCGCCAAATAAGAAGGCCAAAAAGACAAGCCCAACTGGATCCTCCTTTGTGAACCTTGCTATTATCCTGCAAGTTAGCAAGAAGCCAGTCCTGTAAATTGTTAGAAAAAAAAATCGATAAACAATTACCTGGGATGACTTGATTCTAGACGTTCCTAGCAATAGCGCAATCTCTCAAAATATGTAAAATATCCTCCGAGTGGAAATTACAGATGGGACAAGAAGGGTTTACTGCTAAACCCCATCTAACCCGTTCCATATTACTAAGGAGCCTTCCTTGTAGAACAGTCCAAATGAAAAACCAAACTCGTTGAGGACCTGACAGCTTCCAAACACTCTTTGATTTATCATCTTTTGGATTCCAATCACCTTCCTTTAACATCTTGTAAGCTGATTTAATTGAAAAAAAAACTCCAGCCGAAGTGCAGCACCAAGAAATTTTATCAGGGCTAGCAAATGGATGAGGAGGCGGAATGCCTTTAATAAGCTGAATCACATCCTCTGGAAACCAAACCTAAAAAAGATCAAGGTTCCATGAACCGTCCTCAGTGATCATCTCATTAAAGAGGCACTCCGAATCTTGAAAAACATTATCCGGAATATGTCGAAGCAAGGGCCCCACATTCGAGATCCAATTACCCTTCCAGCAGCGAATTTTATTTCCATCTCAAACGGACCAGAAAAGATTTTCGCGAAGTAACGGCCAAACTTTAGAAAGAGACCTCCAAAGAAAAGAGCTTTCCCGAGCAATGCAATCCGACAGGTCCTCCTTCAAATGATACTTTAACCGAAGCACGCGAACCCATAAAGCATCTTTGTTAGATGCAATATTGAAACCCAATTTTAAAAGAAAAGATATGTTTCGATAACGAAGTATTTTCAGCCCTAAACCACCACACCACTTAGGTTGACAAAAGAAAGAATATGTTTTCATTTATATGGGTTTAAACCAAGATCAATTCATTTAAAGTTAAAAAAAATTTCATTATTTTCTCTTTTATAAAGCATTTTAATGAAAATATTTTTTATTAATTTCTAATTTTTATATATTTTTATTTTTTTCTAAAAATTATTTTTAAAATTTTCAACCAAACATATTTTCTTAAATGTTTTCCATTTTTCAAAAAAAAAAAACGAAAGTAACCTCCATTTCTTGAAATCAAACAAAACTTGAGTAACTTTTCAATTTTCAGCTACTCATTTAATAGCTGGTGATCAAAACAAAAAAAAAAATTGAATAGTTATCAAGTAATTAAAATATAGTTTACTCAATAATATATTAACTATGCTTTTTTTTTTGTCCATTATATGTTAATAAACAGTGCAAGTGCACTCATTAATATTTTCAATGTATCAAAATGATATTAAAAAAAAAAACCTAAAATACTTCAATGATATTGATTTGGCCATTAACACAAGATTCTGGGATTGTGTTGATTTTATCAGGAAGCATGAGATGAGTGTCGGACCACATCACAATCCGAATTTTTTGATAACTCCTTGCCTGAGCTCCGATCTGGACCGAATTTACTAATACCCTTATCGAGCCCAGCACGAACAGATGAATAATCCGACCCTTGAGCAAGTAGTCCCTTAAAGGAATGAAAATGTACTGAATAAACAATACCATACATAAATAATATCATGTACCATCCATCTCCCAGTTCATATGTCATTAAATTTCATGAAAAACACTCGAAACAAACTTTGCTTTTGGGAGGTATAAAGATTTCCCTTTGACAAACAACCAACCTTGACTTAAATGCTCTGGTGCAGCTGTGAGTGAAATCGAACTTCGTCTGAGATCATGTGCTCGTTGGTCAAAAGCTCTTTAACTGACAATATGGCAAATCAGTTGGATCATATCGTGAATAAATATATGGTACAAGCTTGATCGTGAAAATAGTCCTTGTCTCTGATTGGAAGTTTCAAATTTGAAAGAACACACATAGACATGCCTTCTGAGAACCAAACCGAACCACTGGAATTCTATCAAGTAGGTTATAATGAATCAATGTCATAATGCAAATGCAGACCGAATTGGACTTGAACATAAACCGAATTTTCTCATGACCTTGATACTTTGAGCTATTGTTGAACCCGTGGTCCCGACAAAACCAAGCGAAGCACAACTGCAAATTGTTTCCTCTATATATAGGAGTACATCAGGTAATATATCAAGGGAGCAATGCTTCTCCACCTTAGCCACTGCATCCATACTGACAGGAAAATATTTGAATCTAAGGCCATGTCTGGCGAGTGCTAGTTTCTTTGCCGTATTCATCACCAAGAGATCATTTTCTCCAAGAAAATACAGCCTAAAATTCGCTGAATCCATAGCCAAATCACCCAAGTAACTTCCAGTCCAATTACCTTGGGGGAGATCGGTCATCACAAAAATATGTATAGGCTGAGAACCAGCCTGCCTTAACGAATCTAATTTTTGTCTCAAACCCAGAAAAGTAGCTTCCCAATGGTTCTTGAACTGCCCGTCAAGCAACCTAAGCTGTGCACAGAGAAAAGGAGCCTTTATTGTCTGAGTGGCAAACTGCTTTCCCAAGTTTACAATTTCAGGGACAAATGGAAGGAATTCAATCTTGTTGATTAAAGCATTTATCCTTGGATCTGCTGGTGCATTTTGGATATCAATATAGAGCTCGGAACCTTTATATGGGGCCGTAAAAAGGCTTCCAAACGCCAGAACAGTAGCCGATTCAGCTTTGCTACCTGGTCCAAGAGTCTTATATACATCTCTACGTCGTCTAACATACGAAATTTTCTTCCTCTTCATGAGTTGTTCATCAGGTTGGAATGAATCTAACATCCCATCCACCCCATTTTGGTATGTCCAAACTGTTGTTCTACAATCGTCATCGACAGCATATAAACATTGATTTATATTACCATCAATTCCGGAAAGCAGAGAGCCACATAGCTTTAAGCTTTCAACCAGAGACGGCGGCGCATTCAATCCATTGGAGCAAACCAAATCAACATTCAAATCACACCACAATAACACGAAAACCCTGAAATCTATGGCTCGAACGAGTGAAGATGACAGTAATGAAGAAATATCAATGATATCGGCCATGGAAACGTACCTGCAAAAAGAGGTAAGCATAAGCTAGAAACTCCATGGAGTTAAAAACAATACTGAACTTACCTATTGATTGAAACTTCATGCAATTAATCAGCAGGAGCATTGCCACCACAAAACCCCAAGTTTTGAATTTTACACAAATACTATGAACTTCAATTTGAGACAATATATTTGAACTTACATATAGCTAAAAACCAGATCAAAACACCCATTATTTTCTCTTTTAACCACATTTTACCAATAATACAAAATTAATCTAAAGGATAAAAAAAATCTCATAATTCAAACATTAAAAAGATACAAAATTTACTAGAAGAATTAAGTGAAATTGAAATAGAAAACAAGAAAATGGGCAGTACGCAGTTACCTCCTACTCCTAAGGAGCTCAATGATATGATCCCAAACGGAAATCCGGATCTCTTTAGGACTCTGAACCCTGAATTTAGGACAGCTACCAAGAGCTACGGCATGGTGATCAAGAATAGGAGGGAGAATTAAGGTACGGTTCAAAATAGAGGCCATTAAAATGGCGTTTTTGAACTCAGAAAGCTGGTTACTAAACCCACTATGAGGCGCATACCACAAGAATTTCTCCCCATGAAATCGAGTTTCGCAATGTGGGTATTGGTGGGTTAGGGCTACGTTTACGGTTTTCAAAGAGGTTGAGAATATCATGTAATTGGGGATGGGAGTGTAAGTGAGGAAGAAGAAGAAGAAGCAAAGAGAAATAAGAAAAATCGAGGGGAAAAGCAATGGCGATCTGCGCGATTGTTGGGAGTTCCTTTTGTTCCATAGTTTGGGATTGGCAATCGTTCTGTTGAGATTGAACATGTTTTTTGTTTCGATTTTGCTTCGGCTTCTTTTTGGCGGTTGACGATGTGGTTTCTGTGATGTCGATTTGAAGGTGTTTGAGCCTGAAACTGTTGGAAATTCCTGTTGGGCTTTCACGGGCCATTTTACAGCTGACCATCCTTCTTAGTATACAGTCAACTTTTTCAGTAACAACCCTCCAGCATTTCATTATACCAATTAAATTTTAAGTAGAACAAAAATTTTATATTTTATTTTAATCATCCATAATAGGTTTTCACTTCATAAGCAACATCATAGTAATACAAAATATTTTTTTATTAAATTAATTTTTTATAACAATAAATTATCTAAATTTTTTAGTAAAATTATAGGTATTTGTTATAAGTAAACTTATTAATTATAATTTATTAAATAAAAAAATATTAATTAAAATACTATTTCAACTAAAAATATTTAAATTTCACATGAAAAAGAATCTATTCATCATGTTTTAATAAATGAAATAATTTTCAATGAGTGAATTTAAAAATATCAATTCAATAAACTATGAAGTTCCTTAATTAAATATTTTATTATGAATTAGGTACATTATTAATTTCTAATTTGATTACTTGAATTTTAATAACTCATGATAAAATAATTAATTTAATTTGATAACTAAGAGTCATTAATCGAACTTATAAACTTATAAACTTCATATTTAGTCATGTAAATGGATGTAAAATAAAATGTGCATAAAAGTAATAACGCATGCACTTGCTATACGACTTTTAATTTTATTGATTTGATTCTCACTTTTTTCTTTTCTAAAACATAATTATCACTTTTTTCATTTGATGGAAATTCACAATATGATCTCTATGGTATGTGTATAATAGCCACCTTTCTATAATAAGTAAAATCTTAGTAGACAAATGAAGTTGTTGTAAACGGGGTTAACAATAATATACATTATAAATAGGTTGAATTATAAAGAGTCCCCATATTTGTCAATTTGTGCGAATTTAGTCTCTCTATTTTTATTTGCTCAAAATTGATCTTTCTACTTTTTGAATTGGACATTTTTGGTCCTTCCGTTAACTTTCTCTTAATTTAAATATAATTATAAACAAATATGACTTTCTTTTTGAATAGTAAATGACTAAATTCTTAAAAATAAAAGTATAGGGATTAAATTCTAAAATTATGAAGAGTACAAAGACTTATGACATATTTTAAGTCATTTTCAACCGTGCTTCCAAAGTCTAAAGACTCCACAAGTTGTGTATCAAAAAATTATCTCCTTATATAAACAATAGTTATCAATTAAAATAAAACTACCCACTTTTTCCCATAAATGAACTACTCGCATTTTATATTTATAGAATAAATTTATGAAGTATTTCTTTTTTTAATTTCACTCTGGTTTGTTGATGGAAAGTGTTCAATAAGGAAAAAAAAAAGATAGTAGTGTAACACCCCTTACCCGTATCCAACACCGGAATAGGGTACGAGGCATTACCAAAACACATACACTTGTAAACGTATTTAACCGAGTTATAAAATTTCATCAAAATTAAAACTTTCAAAATAATTAACATGTTTCTATAACTTTTCACAATATATCCTCAAAATATTATAGTCATAATAATTAGGGCCTGCGAGACCCGATACATACTCATGCAATTTAATGCTTCATTTCCATTTCATTCAATTCGCAATTTCTCATGCTCATAATTTAAATCATATCACTAGCAATTTCCATTTAATTCACGTACAATTCAATGACATCAAATTCAAAACTAATACGTATTTACCATTTAACTCAATGTTTATTGATTATACCATTCAATAACACATTTATGTAATTCTCAATTTAGCAATGAAAATATCACTTTAGCTTGAATAACAACATCGTCCCGATATAAATACACTACCACTTATCCATTTACTTTAATTCTTTTGGGCCCATTTGTCACTTACCATCCTTAATCAAATTACGGAACGGTCACAGAAAATTGAGTACTTCACTTTCACTTTGCCATAGTATAACTATGGTCTTACGTATGATCACTTATCACTTGTCCCTGATCAGATAAGTGTAGCCACCTATCACTTTGTTTCTTGATCAGATAAGTGTAGCCACTTATCACTTTGTTTCTTGATCAGATAAGTGTAGCCACTTATCACTTTGTCTCTTGATCAGATAAGTATAGCCGAAGCTATCACTTATCACTTTTCACTTGTCACTTGATCAGATAAGTGTAGCCGAAGCTATCACTTATCACTTTGTCACTTGATCAGATAAGTATAGCCGAAGCTATTACTTATCACTTTCCACTTGTCACTTGATCAGATAAGTGTAGCTAAAGCTACCACTTATCACTTTGTCACTTGATCAGAAGTACTCAAATCCGGCGTTCCGCTCAATTTGATCATTTATTCATATATCAGGCTTACCAACATGTGTTAATTCATAAACCATTCATGGTATTATTTCATGCCAAATCATATATTGAATATACCATACACACATACTATGAAACTTTATTTTCACACATGAGCTTAAACCATGACCAATAATGCACAAAAATAAGCATCATTCATATTTCATCGTTTATGAGTTATAATCAAACATATGACCATTTATACACGAATCATTCATATATTTCCCAATTTTCCTCCTCCTCCTCTCCATTCCACATCCTTAATGTGTATAACACACTTAAACAACATTAACCATAATTTCAATATTCACTAACATGTATATTCAAAGCTGTTTATCCGAATCAGAGTCACTAAATTATTTTTATCCGGAGCTAAAGAACTCCAAATTAAGATCCGTTAATTTTCCCTGAAACTAGACTCACATATCTTCATACCATAAAATTTTCATAATTTTTGGTTCAGCCAAATAGTACAGTTTATTCTTTAAAGTTTCCCCTGTTTCGCTGTCTGACAGTTCCGACCACTCTTCACTAAAAATTAATTATCTCATTGTACAGAATTCGGATGATGTTTTAGCTTGTTTCTTCTAAAAATAGACTCATTAAGGATTCTAACAATATAAACTATAACTCATAATCATTTTTGTACAATTTTTAATGATTTTCCAAAGTCAGAACAGGGGAACCCGAATTCATTCTGACCTTGCCTCACAAAATCTATTATATCTCATGATTTACAATTCCATTGCTCACATCATTTCTTTTATAAGAAACTAGACTCAATAAGCTTTAGTTTCATATTTTATTCATCCTCTAATTCAATCTCTACAATTTTTGGTGATTTTTCAAAGTTACACTACTACTGCTGTCCAAAACTGCTTTAGTGCAAAATGTTGATTTCTATTTTGCCCCAAATTTCACAGTTTATACAATTCGGTCCTTTCTCAATTAACCCCTCAATTAATCTAATTTTCTCAATTAGTACTTTACTAGACATTATAAGTTGTTACACAACTATTGAAATTCAGAATTTCCACATATAACTCTATCTTCAAACTCTTTTACTATTAGGTCCCAAACATTCACTTTCTATTCAATTCTTTCAATAAAATCAGCATATGAACAATTTAAAACTCTAATTTCATGCTAAATCATCATATACTTCCAGCACATATTCATATCAACTTTCAACTTCTTTCATAAAATCAAAAACTAATGGATTTAACAAGTGGGCCTAGTTGTAAAAGTCATAAAAATACAAAAATTTCAAGAAATAGTCAAGAATTGAACTTACTTGTAATAAAAATATGAAGAACCAGCTTGAAGAAGCCCTTCCATGGTGTTTTAGCTGATGAGAATTCAGAAAAATGAAGAGAAATCTAGATAATTCCACTTGGGTCCTAACTTTATTAAGCAAATTTTGCAATTTTTCCAATTTTGCCCTTAATTCTCCTTACTTTCTTGCTGATTTCATGCCTCTGCCGTCCAGCCCAAATAGACCTTGGGTCTATTTGCCTTTTAAGCCCTCTTCCTTTTATCATTTAAGCTATTTAATTATTTCCCAAAATTTTGCATTTGTTACAATTTAGTCCTTTTTGTTCAATTAATTATCGGAACTTTAAAATTTCTTAACGAAACTTTAATACTAACTTTTTAACACTCCATAAATATTTATAAAAATATTTATGGCTCAGTTTAAAATCCCCGAGGTCTTGATACCTCATTTCGATTCTAATTATTTTAATATTTATTTCTAGTGCACTATTCACTATTTCAAAAATTTTCCTAACTTCATATTTAACTTATACTTACTAAATTAATAATATTTTCTACCCATTTGTCGAATTTAGTGATCTCGAATCACCGTTCCGACACCTCTGAAAATTCAAGCCATTACATTTTTTTTTTCGTCGGATTTGTGGTCCCGAAACCACTGTTCCGACTAAGCCTAAAATCGGGCTATTACAACTCTCCCCCCCTTTAGGGATTTTCGTCCCCGAAAATCTTACCAGATGGTAGGTTAATGATTTACTTCCACAGTATATTTCAAATTCACACATGATTTTGGATTTTCATATCTTTTACAGATAATCACATAGATTCATAAGAAAATCAGGATAGCGATATTTCAGCATCTGAAGCTACACAAAGTATCGAAAAATTACAATCCATATAGAATGATATCCATTTTGATAACCTGAGTAGTTTTCAGAACTATCAAATATTTCTCTCTTTTTATATTGTCCTCATTTTCTAATTCATTCACTTTTCCGACCACATTATTATTCTCCCGTACACGAACTTCTGTAACACTACACTCGTAAGCTTATTCAACCAAAATCTCACAAATTTCATTGTAACATTTTACTAATATGGGGGTGAGTGTAGTAAAGCCTCAAATTTATCTTACACATAAATGCGCATAACACATACCATCACAAATAGCCAATTCATTACTAAGTTCACATTCTCAAAGCATTTAATAAACATTTGCTTTTAATCACTTTTGTTCTCAACACAAAATTCTAACTCAAATCACTAATTCACAATCAAAATTTCTATATAGCATCATAATCCAAATATCATAACTCATATGCTTGTATAATTATAACATTCATCAATAAAAAAAATGTTTTATTCTTTGATCCATACCTTTATGAGTTTCAACTCATAATCAATACATTTTCACTCAAACATTTTAGTATTTATTTCTATACTATTAGAATTAACTCAGTTGAAAAACATATCTGTCTCATCAAGATAATTTTCGTCATAGAACAATACTGATAAGGGGGTGATGGTGAAGTCATAAATCTTTCAACTTGCTCTCATAGATACATATATATATGATTTTGTATTCATCATCAATGTAATACCATCATAACCACATAATTCATTCCAAGCAAATTAACACATCTATTTATTACAAATGTTTTCTGTCACTCACAATTTCACACAACGAATTTACTTACTCAAGCTCAACGTTAATATCTAATTAAATTCCAATACTTGGCTTCTATTTTACTTACCGACATTTGCCAAATTAGAGAACGTCTTACGGAATTGAGTACTTCGTTTTCTCGATGCCATAGTCCAACTATGGTCTTACACGTAATCACAAATCACATACCGATGCCATAGCCCAACTATGGTCTTACACGAAATCACATATCACTTACCGATGCCATAGCCCAGCTATGGTCTTACACGGAATCACATATCACACATATCACTTACCGATGCCATAGCCCAGCTATGGTCTTACACGGAATCACATAATCACATGTTCACATGTTGCCATGGTCAAACCATGGTCTTTTCCATCAATTCATCACATATCACTGAACGAAAGTACTCATTCCTGCGTTCTACTCAATTTGACTTCGAATTCAATTCTTCATACTATTATAATATTCATGGTTTAGACATAAAACAAAATATCTTATTATCTTTAATTTAACAATTAAACATAAGATTCTATCATATGAACATACTAATTTCACTTATTCAAGCAGATGTACATACACACGTTCCATCTATTTAAGTAAATTTGCTTATCATATTCACTTAATCAAATATGTTGAGCACATAGCATTATATAATCACCAACATACTTGGATGAGCTTGTCACAACATAAACTATTTTTTTAACTTATAGTCATCTCTTTTCATACATGAACACATCCATATCACAAATTTTTATACTTACCTTTCCAAATTCCAACATAACGTGAGCATATTTCATTTATCCCAATATCATTTTTAGCATTATCGAAAATAGCTCGATTGAAAATCATCTCTGTCTTAACAAAGCAATTTCGTTAGAGCCCGGAGATATCACATCATCAAGAGTAATAACGTGGCATGTATAGCTAGGCTCACATATGCTACGTTTGGTCCGAGAACCGACTAAACCATAGCTCTGATACCACTAAATGTAACACCCCTTACCCGTATCCAACACCGGAATAGGGTACGAGGCATTACCAAAACACATACACTTGTAAACGTATTTAACCGAGTTATAAAATTTCATCAAAATTAAAACTTTCAAAATAATTAACATGTTTCTATAACTTTTCACAATATATCCTCAAAATATTATAGTCATAATAATTAGGGCCTGCGAGACCCGATACATACTCATGCAATTTAATGCTTCATTTCCATTTCATTCAATTCGCAATTTCTCATGCTCATAATTTAAATCATATCACTAGCAATTTCCATTTAATTCACGTACAATTCAATGACATCAAATTCAAAACTAATACGTATTTACCATTTAACTCAATGTTTATTGATTATACCATTCAATAACACATTTATGTAATTCTCAATTTAGCAATGAAAATATCACTTTAGCTTGAATAACAACATCGTCCCGATATAAATACACTACCACTTATCCATTTACTTTAATTCTTTTGGGCCCATTTGTCACTTACCATCCTTAATCAAATTACGGAACGGTCACAGAAAATTGAGTACTTCACTTTCACTTTGCCATAGTATAACTATGGTCTTACGTATGATCACTTATCACTTGTCCCTGATCAGATAAGTGTAGCCACCTATCACTTTGTTTCTTGATCAGATAAGTGTAGCCACTTATCACTTTGTTTCTTGATCAGATAAGTGTAGCCACTTATCACTTTGTCTCTTGATCAGATAAGTATAGCCGAAGCTATCACTTATCACTTTTCACTTGTCACTTGATCAGATAAGTGTAGCCGAAGCTATCACTTATCACTTTGTCACTTGATCAGATAAGTATAGCCGAAGCTATTACTTATCACTTTCCACTTGTCACTTGATCAGATAAGTGTAGCTAAAGCTACCACTTATCACTTTGTCACTTGATCAGAAGTACTCAAATCCGGCGTTCCGCTCAATTTGATCATTTATTCATATATCAGGCTTACCAACATGTGTTAATTCATAAACCATTCATGGTATTATTTCATGCCAAATCATATATTGAATATACCATACACACATACTATGAAACTTTATTTTCACACATGAGCTTAAACCATGACCAATAATGCACAAAAATAAGCATCATTCATATTTCATCGTTTATGAGTTATAATCAAACATATGACCATTTATACACGAATCATTCATATATTTCCCAATTTTCCTCCTCCTCCTCTCCATTCCACATCCTTAATGTGTATAACACACTTAAACAACATTAACCATAATTTCAATATTCACTAACATGTATATTCAAAGCTGTTTATCCGAGTCAGAGTCACTAAATTATTTTTATCCGGAGCTAAAGAACTCCAAATTAAGATCCGTTAATTTTCCCTGAAACTAGACTCACATATCTTCATACCATAAAATTTTCATAATTTTTGGTTCAGCCAAATAGTACAGTTTATTCTTTAAAGTTTCCCCTGTTTCGCTGTCTGACAGTTCCGACCACTCTTCACTAAAAATTAATTATCTCATTGTACAGAATTCGGATGATGTTTTAGCTTGTTTCTTCTAAAAATAGACTCATTAAGGATTCTAACAATATAAACTATAACTCATAATCATTTTTGTACAATTTTTAATGATTTTCCAAAGTCAGAACAGGGGAACCCGAATTCATTCTGACCTTGTCTCACAAAATCTATTATATCTCATGATTTACAATTCCATTGCTCACATCATTTCTTTTATAAGAAACTAGACTCAATAAGCTTTAGTTTCATATTTTATTCATCCTCTAATTCAATCTCTACAATTTTTGGTGAATTTTCAAAGTTACACTACTGCTGCTGTCCAAAACTGCTTTAGTGCAAAATGTTGATTTCTATTTTGCCCCAAATTTCACAGTTTATACAATTCGGTCCTTTCTCAATTAACCCCTCAATTAATCTAATTTTCTCAATTAGTACTTTACTAGACATTATAAGTTGTTACACAACTATTGAAATTCAGAATTTCCACATATAACTCTATCTTCAAACTCTTTTACTATTAGGTCCCAAACATTCACTTTCTATTCAATTCTTTCAATAAAATCAGCATATGAACAATTTAAAACTCTAATTTCATGCTAAATCATCATATACTTCCAGCACATATTCATATCAACTTTCAACTTCTTTCATAAAATCAAAAACTAATGGATTTAACAAGTGGGCCTAGTTGTAAAAGTCATAAAAATACAAAAATTTCAAGAAATAGTCAAGAATTGAACTTACTTGTAATAAAAATATGAAGAACCAGCTTGAAGAAGCCCTTCCATGGTGTTTTAGCTGATGAGAATTCAGAAAAATGAAGAGAAATCTAGATAATTCCACTTGGGTCCTAACTTTATTAAGCAAATTTTGCAATTTTTCCAATTTTGCCCTTAATTCTCCTTACTTTCTTGCTGATTTCATGCCTCTGCCGTCCAGCCCAAATAGACCTTGGGTCTATTTGCCTTTTAAGCCCTCTTCCTTTTATCATTTAAGCTATTTAATTATTTCCCAAAATTTTGCATTTGTTACAATTTAGTCCTTTTTGTTCAATTAATTATCGGAACTTTAAAATTTCTTAACGAAACTTTAATACTAACTTTTTAACACTCCATAAATATTTATAAAAATATTTATGGCTCAGTTTAAAATCCCCGAGGTCTTGATACCTCATTTCGATTCTAATTATTTTAATATTTATTTCTAGTGCACTATTCACTATTTCAAAAATTTTCCTAACTTCATATTTAACTTATACTTACTAAATTAATAATATTTTCTACCCATTTGTCGAATTTAGTGATCTCGAATCACCGTTCCGACACCTCTGAAAATTCAAGCCATTACATTTTTTTTTTCGTCGGATTTGTGGTCCCGAAACCACTGTTCCGACTAAGCCTAAAATCGGGCTATTACAACTAGTGACTGGAGGGTCGGTTCACCCATGACAAGCGAAGAGCTAAGGTAACAGAAAGTAGGACGAGAATGGAAGAAGATGGAGATAATTAAGGAAAACACTTAGGTGAAGAAAAAAAAAGACGATATCTTGTCTCTACTATTTTGTTAATAATAATAGTAGGCTTGCATGTGTGGTCGCCCAAGTGGCAGGTGATTACATGTCACTCTTCGCCAAGTGCAATACTATGCAATACTACTTTAATATATTCCTTACAAATGTTGTACAAGGTTGTTATACCTCCGTCAGTGGTCCTCACGTCCACTCTCTAAGATAACTCCAAGATGATTCAAGAGGGGTTCACAAAAGACTATTTGCAAATGGTACCTAATAAAGAGTTGCTTGCAATTTGTATACAACGAGGGTTATTATCAATCTATCTCATATTTTGTTACGTGTTATTATTAGAGTAAGAGTATATCATAATTAATTCTAGTTATTATTATTATTATTATTATTATAATCGTTGAATTAAAAAAAAATTATGTCGGGGAGGTTTAATTGGCATACAGTACTCGATTATTTTGTTCAATGAATTTAAGCAAGAAAATGAAATATTAATTAAACATTTTCTTTCAAGTTGCAATTGCTAAAATTGGTTTTGCCTCCAGATTTTGACCTTTTTTTATAGTACTGTTGAAATATAAATATGAAAAGCATCTGTTAATGTCAATTCTCAAACTCGACAAAATTTCAATAACCAAACCCTCCCACTTGTTTTGTGCTGAATATTAAGCTGTGCAAGTTTTAATGTCAAAAAAGCAGCTTCTTTTAGTATATATTTTCAAATAGAAAATTGAAACCAAAGCCGCAAAAATTTAGAAGATAGATTTAAGTCTTAATAAGTATATCCTCACCCACACATACACACGTGCTTTTTGTCTTTTATTATTATTATTATTCACGGTTGTGAAAGGTCATGTATTTGTTTTATTTTCAGTCAATCTTCAAAATGGACTGTTTATTAATTTCAAATATTACAGTCTATTTTAATAATATTTGTTTTTTAATATGTAATAATTTCATTCAAACGTTCAACATTGGTATATTATTATACCGTAAATAATATTTGTTAAATGTTTTAAAAAATACGTTAAAAGTCTGATATCATATGAAAATCATTATTGGAATTCCATTAATTTCAACAAAAAATTCTTCGTATTTAAAGAAAAAATATAATTTCATGGGAAGGTCCCATTTCGCATGCAGCCTCGCCAGTCGCCATTACGCAAACTCCTGTTTTTCAGACAACATTTTGAAGACTCAACCGCTACGGTCAAAACGCACACGCACACGTGCTGCCACGGTGTGGCCAAGTTAACTGCTATTGTACTGTGGTGCACAACAATAGAAAGCAGACTTTTCTTCGGTCAAAGTCTTATAATTGACCAACCTATTCGTCAATTTCTTTAAATCAAACGTTTCTACATTCGTTCGGTGTGGTAATTTCCGGGGATAATTTTTTTGCGAACAAATAATTGTTATGAAAAATTTATATCATTATATGTTTTTAACATAAAAATTATCTTATATGAATTCAAAAGGAGTAAATTAATTTGAGTTTAAGTTTGTAATATGAGTCAAATTATAACATATTTTTTAATGAAATTTAAATAATTTTAGATTAATTTATTTTTCTATGAATCGAAGATTCGTCTCTTAACTTTACAATGTATTTTAATATTTGTGAATTTGAATTCAAAAATTTAAATTAAGTTAGTTTTAGTGAATATTACACAAATAAAAAAAATTTAACTACGTAATATGAATTAATAAATTTGTCACAAAGATGATGACTACCCGCTATTTCCAGCAATTGAAGTGCTTTCATGGAAGTTAAAAGCTTGTCATTGGATATGGTAGAAAATCAGTCTCTAAGATATGCATTAAAATGTTTACTTATCCAAAACAAATGCTTTTTTAATATTCATATTTTAATGATAAATATGAGATATTGTTCTAATGTTAATATAACGATACAATAAATAATAAATGTTACTTTTTTTGGGGTTTAATTTTTTTTAATCTCGTGATTTTATATATTTTTTATAAATATATAAAAAAATTGACTTCACACTTCTCAATATGAATCAAGATAAACTCTTAAATAAAAATTAAGATTAAGCAAATAAATGTCAACACCTATTATGTTGCTCAATATAAAGTTAAAAAGACAGTTAAGTCCACCAATTTATTTTTTATATATAGTTTAATGACACACATAACCAAACGAAAGTACATAAGAGTTAAGCTTATCTATATATTGAGATCATTGTTAGTCGGCAATGCGAAGCACGTTTAGATAAAAAGTAATGCAAATATAAGACTCACCCTTATTTGCAAATAGAAACCCTAAGTGATATGTTGGTAAAAGAGGACTTGATTGGAACAATAAAATTTAGCTATTAAAATTTCAAGCTAGAGCAGTGATGACTTGGCATAGAATATTTCTTTTACCTCCTCTAGAAATGAATATTTCTTTTACCTCCTCTAGAAATTGACATGTCAATTTAACCTCTTTAATCCTTTAATTAGATGAATTTTTTTCATTTTTTTTCTCTCAAAATATTATAATTGCTTTTTTCCTAATGTGTTTTACATATTTCTTGGGATTAGGGTAAGTAATATTTTTGAATTTTCGTTTTCTCTTGTACTTTTTTGGTACTAATTTTTTTTTAATATTTTCTTCGCTCATTTTTACCATTGATGCTGTTCGCTATATAAAGGTGAACTGTTCCAAACCTTTATCACTTTTTCTTCGTCGATTCATTCTTTATTTAGTGGTGGAGTTAGAAATTTTTTTGAGGGAGTCAAAATTAAATTGTATATTTTTACAACAATAAAAATATAATTTCACTGTTTTAATAGTCTATATCTTTATAAAATTTAAAAGATTAAATCAAATTTTTATTATTTTTAAGAAGCCAAAATATAATTTTACTATTACCAATTTAAAATTTTATAAATTATGAAAAATTAAAACAAAATATTTTCCATTTTAAGATACATGGCCTATCAACTCCTTAACTTTGTCTCTATCTTTATTGATCTCTCATCTTAACAATCTTAAAAACATTTAATTTTATGTTTGCTCCCAAAACAAAATTTACGACTTCTCCTATTGTGTTTTTTAATATGCCTGTTTAAGTGACAAGATTAATTAAATTAAATTGATGTAAATTAAGATAAGATAAAATAGGGAATATTAGTTTAAGTATAGCCTTAGGGTAAAAAGAAGAGGGTCCATTCCGTGCCATAATATTCTTTAATGGACTATTGACTTTATTCCGAACTTATCCAAAAGGTTATTGTTTATATTAACTTTTATATAATACGTCTAGGGCCAATGTATGGAGAAAAATATGAAAAGAAAATTTAAATAAACAGGAAGGAAAATGATTGGCAAAAAGAAAATACAAATAAAAACCATATATAGAGCAAGTGGGCAACAGGGCATGCGAATAGACAAAGCAACAAACAATTTGCTGTTGTCAATTGGTTGACGTCATCCTGTATTAATTTAGTGGCATCCGACAAATCAGAAACATATTAATCACGAGGCTTAAATGAAGTTGCAATGAAATTCATGCCTTGGGGAAAAAAAAAGAAAAAAACTGAAAAATACCATTGCGTTGGTTCATGCATCTAATTTCCCTATATAAGCTCACTTGCCCTTTGCCACGCACAGTTCAGACTTTTGAAAGACGAAAAGAAAATCCCCAAACACAAAATTTGAAAATTTTGAGATTAGATTTTTAGAGGAAAAAAAAAAAAGGTTGACTGTTTTGTTTTGGCTATGGAGATGTATTCAACTGCAAACGAATCCGATTTGGCTATGCTGGATTCAATTAGGCAATACTTACTCAGCGATTCATCGGACCTTCGACTCACTGCTTCCACTGATTTTACCTCGGCTCCCCCCATGTTTTGCAGGAGCTCAAGCTTTAGCCGTTTGTACCCTTGTTTCACTGAAACGTGGGGTGATCTCCCGCTCAAAGAAGACGATTCCGAGGACATGCTCGTTTACGGACTCTTACGAGATGCTCTAACTGTCGGCTGGGCACCGTCCGATAACTCTACGACGAATTTCGCGCTGATCAAGCCGGAACCGCAAGAATTTTTACCGCAGACATCGGTGGAAAAAGTGGATACGGCGGCGGAGAGGACGGTTCCTGCTGTGGTTCCTGCCAAAGGGAAGCATTACAGAGGCGTTAGGCAAAGGCCGTGGGGGAAGTTCGCAGCTGAGATTAGGGACCCGGCTAAAAATGGCGCTCGGGTTTGGTTAGGTACTTTTGAGACGGCTGAGGATGCGGCTTTAGCTTATGATAGAGCAGCTTATAGGATGCGTGGCTCAAGAGCTTTGTTGAATTTTCCTCTGAGGGTGAACTCTGGGGAGCCAGATCCAGTCAGAGTAACGTCAAAGAGATCGTCGCCGGAGCCGTCTTCGTCTTCTGGCTCCGAAAATGCGTCACCAAAAAGGAGGAGAAAGGTGGCTGGCTCAGCTCCGGCAGTGGTTCACGCTGGGTTAGACGTGGGTGCTGGAGATGAAGTTAATTATAAAGTTAGTACGTGTGCACATGGCGAGCAGCTATTAGTCAGTTAATGCTGACGTGCCAGTGGATTAATTTCAGCTGCATTAAGCTTATCTTCAAATGTACATTCTTTCAATTTATAAACATTAGGGTGAAATGCACTTTTAAGAGTTGAGGGATTTTGTTTTAGTTTTGTGAATACAAAGGATTTGTATTTTTTAATTGATTTTGTTACTTTATATTAATAATATTCAAATATATATAATTATAAATTTTTTATCAATTTTTTTAATTATTCCAACCTCAAATTTTAAATTTAAACTTTAACCAAGTTTAGGTAACAAATTAAAATTTTAAAGTAAAAAAGAATTAAAGAATTGACGAAAAAAAACATAAAATCTCTAAAAGTTTTGCGAACACAATTTTTTTACATATTTTTTTATTAATCTTTCATTTTATATATTTAGCAACAAAGGATCTTATTGTAATTTTTTTAATTTTTATTTATAATTCAAATCATTTTATGTAATATTTATGTTGGATATATAATTATTTTTATATTAAAATTTATCTAAAAATTATAACATTATATATTTACCGATCATATTTTAATAATATTTAAAATACGAAGGATATGTTAAAATTAAATTTTATAAATAATTAATATTAATTACTTATAAATATTTAAAGTGGATATTTAACGTATTAAAATATTAATAATAAATTATAATAAATTACTTTTATACTATTACCAAAATATTTTTAAATATATTCTTATTTCATTAATTTTGGATTTATGGAAAAATTGTGAAGGCCCAAATAAGTGAAGAAACTTTGTTTAACTTTAAGGGTCCCAAAGCCTATATTTTTATGGGTTGTTGTATTTGGGTTTTTCTTTTTCTAACTTTACATGGATCACTTTATGTTTTCAATTTTCATTTTTTTTAATAAGAGGAGGATAAAAATTTAACAACAACCTAACTAGTATGACTCGAACTAAGTCACACCTAAAGTGGTGAATATCCTAGCCATCAAACTAATACATAGAATTCAAATTTTATCCATCTTTATCATTTAACTAAATATCTTTTACAACTTGCATACTTATATTGTATTTTCTTCTTTAATTATCATTTTAAGTGATTTATTTAAAATATAAAACATTCATATAACATCATAAATACTAAAAATCTTAACAAATACATATTTCTATATTTTTCTAATATATATTATATTGAATCTCAACTAATTTATTCATAATATATGTATTCAGTTCTTGTTATTTACATAATAAATAAAATTTAATTCCAAAATTTCAAATTCTTGTTTTCGAACGAAGCATTAAATTAGTTGTTGTTTAGCGAATTGAAAATATAGATGTTGAATTTTTAGTATTATATTTTATAAGTATTTAATTTATTTATATTAGAAAGTTGTTTAATATGTTAACAAAATTAATTACTAAATATAATTATATTTTTGATAATTTAATTTTGCTTTTTAAATTAACTATTAAATTTAATATCGATTAATTCGTTGGTTAACCAAAATTTATATGTTTTATTTTTTTATTAAAACAAGTATAAAAGATATCAAAAAAATTTAATAATGTTCATTTGACCGAATTAACTAAATCAGTAATTGCCTAATAAATATAATATATAATATTATCTATTAAATTTGGTTAATTCGGTTATTTACCCGATTTGAAACCGAATTAATCGTTAACTGAAATTTCAAAAATATTTTAATCGACCTTCAACCGAATTAGATCTGTTAATTGATCGATTAACTAAATTAAATCGATTCAATTAGTTAATTCAATTTTAACCTAAGTTTGAACACCCCTAATAATCATTACTCAACCAAAACATAACCTAAGCTGCTTTAACAACAAGAATAAATATTTTCATAATTATTGATCTAATAACTTAAAATTAGCTCTGATACCATGTCAAAGTATTTAAGAAATCATAACTAAAAACAATAGAAAAACACAAAGAGATTAAGAAGAATTTGAGAAAAAAACAAAATATGCTTTTTTTCATTAATAAAAGCATTAATATCTCAAGTGAGATGAGCTTACCTTATATACAAAGATTGATAGTAGTCATAGAGTGTATTTAGTTCTAATAAAAATGTTATACTAACTTCCTCAATAATTGTAGCTAACAAACTAAAAACAATACAATTATTGTAGCTATCGACTAACAAACTAAATGACAATTAACATTAACAAACCTATTCTCTAATATACTCGTACTTGTAATAAATTAGATAGTTCTTATTTCTTATCCGAATATATTTTAAATTTTAACTTAGTTGTTATTCATATTAATTTCATTCTAATTATAATTGGTCGAACATATTTTTTGTGATTGTATTGATTTCATTCTTATAAAACCTCATTCAAAAAGAAAACTATCAATTAAGATTTTTTTCTATAAAAATAAATACCCACTCACTTAAAAAAATAACTATTTTTATAAAAAAAGACTTTTTTTTTATCCACAGGTTTGATATGGATTTTAGTATTTATTAAATTCCTTTCTCAATTTCTTATTTATTAAAGAAATCTCTTTCATCCCGTCTCAATTCATCAATCGAAATGCAGAAATCCTAAAATGAAACCGCCCACACATTAACAAAACCAATAGGGTTTTTAAGATTAGGTTTAGCCTCTTTCTCAGTTCTCTGCCGCATTGGCTAGGGTTTTGTGATCTCTCTCGATTGTCTCTTCATTTTCTTACCTCTCAAACACCAAGCCTAGATCTTTTCCTTTGTCATTTATATTCACTTCCATGGCTTTAATCATACACTAGGGTTCTCCTGGTTGCTATTTCGTTTTCTTTTTTTCACTTAAAAAAGAAAGAAAAGCTAAGAGATTTTCAATAATCCAATTTTTTTTAACCAATGGCAACCACGAACCCTTTCGATCTTTTGGACGATGATACCGAAGACCCAAGTTTGGTTATTGCCGCTGCTGAGCAGCAGAAGCTTGAAAAGCCCAAGAAAGCTACTGCTTCCGCCCCAGCTCAAGCTCAGCCGGCTAAGCCTGCTAAGTTCCCTTCCAAGCCATCTCCTCCTGCTCAAGCTGGTAACTTTTGTTTCCTTTCTTGTTGTTTGTTTGCCAGTTTTCGTTTGATGGTAAATAAATGAGATTTATGGGTGTTTGATTTTATGTATTGTTTCAGTAGTTTGCATGAGTATCTTTGTTGCGATTGGTTCAGGGATTTATATATGGTTGTTTGTCTGATTTGAAATTGAAGCAAAATAGAAGACTTATCTAAGAGGATTGGGAGATTTGTTAGTTTTTATCTGTCATTAGAACAAATCTTTTGGTTAGGTCATTCGCTAAGTTGCATGTGTTTTGGTATTGAAAATGAGGCAAAACATAAAAAATTAGGGGAACTTTTGATTCTATTTGTCTTGCTGTAAAATTATTTTATCAATGCCATTCATTTCTTTTGTTTAGCTTGAAAATCACGTTGAACCTCATTCATGTTGTTCGTCTAGGTGATATGGTTTTATTGCTGAACTTTTTTCTTAGTTTTTGTTTACCCTTTTGTTGGTTTATTGACAAGCACATTTAATTATTGAAGTGTGGTGTGCTACTCATTTATCTTGCATACTTTTTCCTCATGTTTGCCTTTTGATGTAGTGAGAGAGGCAAGGAATGATCCTGGACGTGGAGGTCGTGGTGCTGGACGTGGAGGAGGCCGTGGATATGGTGGAAGAGGGTTCAATCGTGATTCCAATGTCAATGATAACTCCAATGCATTTTCAGGAGGGTACAGACCTTCTGAAGAGGGAGAAGAAAGGAAGCAAACTGAAAGGCGTGGAGGATATGGTGGGCCTCGAGGTTCTTTCCGTGGAGGACACCGTGGTGGTTTTAATGATGGAGAATCTGGAGAGGGGGAGCGCCCTCGCAGGATGTATGATCGCCGTAGTGGGACAGGACGTGGGCAAGTATTTTTGCATTATTTTAATTTTCATGGCTGTTTTCTTTAACCATGCATAACATTGTTTATCAACCTTTATTAATAACCAGGAATGAGTTTAAACGTGATGGTTCTGGATGTGGTAATTGGGGTAGTCCTACTGATGGAATTGCTCCGTGAGTATCTGTTTTGCCAATCTACTAAGCATCATGTGCAACAAAGCTTATGTTATTATGCTATATACATATTTTTGTGTGATGCAAGCTCATATGCTTATATATCTGTTATCTTGCCCAAAATAAGGGAGGCCGAAGAAAATGTCCCTGAGAATGAAAAGAATGTTGGCATTGAGAAGCAGTCTGGAGAGGAAGATGCCATGGATGCTGGCAAGGAGAATGCTGCAAATGAAGCTGAGGAGAAAGAGCCAGAAAACAAGGTAGTTTTCAGTCACTGTTAATGTCTCTTTTTTGTACCTCCGTAGGCAATAACAAAATTTTTTTCACTGTTTTCTCCAATTTGTCACTCCTTGATTAGTTAATGTTAAGCGAGTAAACAGAATGTATTATGATAACTTCCTTGAACTGAATTAATCATCTAGTTTGGACTTCACCTGGTTTAGTAAGTCTTGCTTGATTATAATGTTGTAATCTGTGTTGTTCTGAGTCTTCCTTTTTCTTGAAGCATTTTTGGCCAACACTTCGCCCCACACGTTTTTAGACATGGTATGGAGATATGGCCATCCAAGGACCTTCCTAGTAAATGGAAAAAACTTTGAATGAATTGAACTAACTTGTTCAGATGATATCCATATATGAGACTCACACTAGCATATCTATGTACAACACTGACTTGAGTATGATTAAGACGAGTTCAAATTTTTAATGTATATTTCTTCCCTCTATTGTAGGAGATGACTCTGGAAGAATATGAGAAGATTGTTGAGGAGAAGAGGAAAGCTTTGCTTGCCCTTAAGACTGAAGAAAGAAAAGTTGATACCAAAGAGTTTGAGTCCATGCAACAACTTTCAAGTAAGAAGAGCAACGATGACATTTTTATCAAACTGGTAAGTTTTCTTAGCTTTCCTCTTTTGTTTTATATGGTTTTTGTCTATTTAATTTTACCAGTGTATTGACTTAGCTTTTGATTTTTAGGGTTCTGAAAAGGACAAGCGCAAGGATGCTGATAAAGAAGAAAGAGTCAAAAAGGTGTGCATATTTTGTCACGTTATTTTTGATTAACTGCTTTTGGATGGATTTGGCATTATCTTTTTCTTTCTCGTTGCTATCTGCCTTTTTAATTTAATTGGGATCAATTAAGTATGGTAATCTGTTTTGTTATAACGAAGCATGAATGCATCTCTGGATTTTGGTTCTGAATTTTGTAGCATATTCTTCTGATTTAAACAAATCTCAGGTTCCTTTGTGTATGGAGTATGGTTGTTTTGTCTTTGTTGTCCTAGTCATTGTCTTTTATGCCTCGGACACTACAATGAGGTTAAACTAATTTAGACTTTAATAGTAACTGATTAAGACCTTGCCTAGTTCTCTGCTGTTTAACCGTGCAATGATTGCTAAGCAATACTGAAAACGAAACTGTAAAATCATTTGAGTACATTTAATTTTCTTTTATTGTCATTTAGTTGCATGATCATGTGATTTTTTCAACCTTTTTCATTACTAGATGAATATGGGTGGAGTGATATCTCTGCATTAACTTCTGCTTATTGGTGCTGGTGATGTATCTCTCATATTAAAACTTTGCACGAATGTTGTTTTGGTGTATAGTCTGTTAGCATCAATGAGTTTCTGAAGCCAGCTGAAGGGGAGAGGTACTACGGACCCGGGCGTGGTCGAGGCCGTGGCCGTGGTCCTAGAGGTGGATATGGAGGCAATACAGCTAGCAGTGTGTTAGCTCCCTCAATCGAAGATCCTGGGCACTTCCCTTCATTGGGTGGCAAGTGAGACCCCACCGCTGCAATCTGCACAATGGTTTTCATTTTCATGGGAATGCATTGTGATCTATTCAATAGTCAGGAGTCTACAAGCTTTTCTGTTTTTGAGTGTAAATTTTAGATACTTTGCCCATTTCCTGACATGCATGCATGCATACTTTGTTTTTCTTATTAATTTCTTTTGTTTTACTGTTTTTGGTTAAAATTAGAACACAAGTTTCATTATTACAACCAAAAAGTAGCGGCATCAGTTTTGTTTCGGTTTAGGTTAAGATGGTTTAGAGGGTCGTGTCGGAGTTTGAGACATGGCATTCATGTTATCTTTTTAAACCTCTATTTACTGACGATTCCGAGTTTTCTCCTGGCTTCAAAGTAGGATTGTTTTATGTTCTGCAAGTATAAGGGAAGCTTAAATTGCAGTCAAGCTCTCCCTGTTGCTATTATTTCATACTTTTGCACTGCTTGCTTTGGCGGTGAAATGACCGGTGACGGGATGTTGAGCTTTTGAAATTTAGTTTCTGGTTTCAAGAATTTAATTAGATTTGATCGCCTGAATTAAAAATTAAAGCTCAATATGTAACATTTTAATATTTAAAGTCTGATTTAAAAATTAAAATCCAATTATACGATGTATTTAATGAATAATGTTCTCATTTGGATTTTAATATTTTAGACTGAGTTAAGTAGAAAGTTCAAATTTTAGAGAGTGGGAGCATGATTAGATCAATTTGGTTAGTTAATAATACTTTTTATATTTGTAATTTAGTTATATAATCTAATTTTTAATGTTATTTTTTTTACAATTTAATATTTATACAATGTATATAATATCATAAAATCGATAAAATATTCTGAAAAAAAGTTGAAATGCAGAAAAATATATTAAATACAAAGAACAAGTTAAAAATTAATAGCAGAAATAAAAGAATTTCAAAAATAATCAAGAAAGTTATAATATCTTTATGCTAATGCATATATTTTAGGGAATGTTACATAAATGGTCACTAACTATTCACCACGTTTTAATTTAGTCTATTTTGGTGATTAAATTATCTGAAATCAAAACTTTTAGTCACAATACAAGGCTTTTTTTTATTAGTCTATTAATAAATTTAGTGCTATAATATTTATATATCTTATTAATTTCACCTTAAATATAAAAAATTCAGAAAATTTAGTCTTAATATTTAGAAGATAATATTTTGTAAAATTATGATTTTTTTACTTTTATCATATTATGCTTTGATCGTTTTTGTTTATCGCCTATCGGGATAGACTTCCTACTGCAAACATCCTGTTGTTTACAATATGAGAGGAACATACATGGGTTCCTGGAACAACTCGATGCAAGCAGAGCCAATCGTATAACAGTGCCCTCATTGTTGGTGTCTGCAGTTAAATACCATTGTATGTATTTGTTTCTATATGCTGTATAAGAAGTATGTTTAGTTTTAAGTGGTTTGTTCTACACAAGTAAACTCTGATGTGGCTTGCCACAACATAAGTACTTTGAACTTCATAACTTCACTGGAAGTAGATACTCTAATTCATTTTTATGTTCATGTAAACAATTGATTCGAATTTAAATTGTATGGTTTAGGAATTAGGGATATAGGAATATTATAGTTTTCATCCAATTGTTGGAATTTTATTATGGATAAGTTTTATTTTTTTTTATTTTTTAACTCTGATTATTGTATTATCAAAGTGATCATTGAAAGGAATTTCAGCATGTTTTTTCCCTAATAAAGCTCCTCAAAACGATTAAGGTAAGGGTACAGAAGTTGCATTTTCTGCTTTAACCAATCTTAAACAGATAAATGATTCGATTTTCAATTCAGAAACACAACCAAATTCAAATCCATAGTGTAAATTTTTGTAAATATATATTTTTATAATTTTGTGTTGGAGGTTAAATTTATTAAATTTTTTATAATTTGTACTAAAACGATAAATTTTATAAACATTAATGACTAAACGTGTTATTAGACTAATAAAAAAACTCACGTCAATAATTTTGTCAAATTTTAAATAATTGTTAATGCTCAGTGACAAAAGATAGAATAAATTAAAAATTCAATAATCAAAATAAAACGAGGAGAATAGTTTAATGACCATAATAAATACTTTACCTTTTATTTCGTACAGGGTTATTTGTATAATTTAAATTATAGTGAAAGGGTTGACATGTTGATCTAATGTGGATGGGGCAAGTGTTTGCCTTTTTATCTGTGTAATCAATAATGTGATTGTAGAACGATGTTGATGGACAATAGATTAGTGCTAGTTAGTATTAACTGGCCGTTGATTAGTATTGATCAGTTATTCACCTCATGGATAAACCAAATATCAATTTATTTTTATTCATTTTCTAGAAACTATATATATTTTCAGCTTTTTTTTTCTTTGAAAAAAAAACAATTGTTAGAATTCTGTAGAAGATATATCCTTTTTGAATTTTTTAAATTGTTTAATAATTTTCTAAAATTTTAAATAATTTATTATTTTTTAATTTATAAATTTTAAATTTAGATTTTTTATAAATATTTTTAAAATCTTTAGTCTTGTTTTTATTAATTTGTTTGAATTATTTCTATTTTATATGTAAATTGAATTTTTTTATAAATATTTTTAAAATATTTAGTCTTGTTTTTATTAATTTGTTTGAATTATTTCTATTTTATATGTAAATTGAATTTTTTAATAGATACCATTTCATCAAATCAGATATGTAAAAAAAATCACCTAACTTATTTATTAAGAAATTATTTTATGAATCATTCCCACCACATTATTTATAGTTCCTTTCCAATTATTTAATGACATTTTAACAAATTTTTTTCATGTCGTTGATACATAATTTTTGTAATTTTTTTAGTCCGAATTTCGAACATAGAACCATGAACCTTAAACCTTAATTTCAAAATCTTGAACTATAAGCCTCGAATCTCAAAATCTAAACCTCAAACTCTAAACTCAAACTTAAACCTTGAACTTAAAATTTTAAACCTCAAACCCCGAACCCGAACTATGAGTTTAGGATTTGGATTCAAGTTCACGTTTAGAGTTCAGAATTCAAGGTTCGAGGTTTAGGTTTTAAGATACCAAAATTAAGTATTAATAATATAAAAAAAACTGTTGAAATGTATATAAATAATTTAAAATGGACATAAATAATATGGTGAGAATAATTCATACAATAATTTTTCGTATTTATCATGGATTAAATGTCACTATTTAAAAAAAATTAAAAATCTAATGTTAAAAAGGGGTATGGTTCATAAATTAAGCCTATTATAAATTATTATTTTTAGATACAAACATAACATATATAAATATAATACGGATGAGTAGCTCCGAGGTTGGTGGCGAGTTGGGGTGACTCCTCCTTTTCCCACTATAAAAAAAAAAGAAAGAAGCCTCAGATCTAGACCGAGCTTGTTGCGCTTTGCCCCACCTGTTTGTTCCTAATTCCTTGCCACTTCACTGTTTCTTATTAACCAAATTTCTCTCTCTTAACAAAAACACAAAACAAAAGTAGCAAAACCCTATTTGAGAATCGGGTTTTGATAGCTCTGTTTGTTCATTATAATATTTACTTTTTCTTTTCTTTTCTTTTCTGGTGTGTGGAACATTGTTGGGGCGGTTTCGATTTAAATGTTTATTAATTAATTATTTTTTTATATTAAAAGTGTTAAAAAGGATAAAAGATCAAAGTGGTGTTGGGGTGAAAGTGGGTGGCTCAGTCATGCCTGCTGGTGAGGATAAGCAGTTGATCTCCGTTCATCCTAGTGACCTCAAGTTCATTTGTAAGTTCCATCTTTTTTATATGTTTATGTATATTTTGCATGCATGAATGATGTATCATGTATGTGAACTCTGATGCATGCATGGACATGTATACATTCCCATTGGATGTATGTGGAAAAGTTCATCATTCAATTCTATAGGCATGTCATCAAGTTATAAAAAGGGAAAAAAAAGTATGGGCAGTCATTGGCCGGTGTTTTTCACATCTTTCTGGGATATTTTTATGCTCATTTTTTCCGGTATATGTTTATTGGTTAAATTCTTGTATGGGTCCTTGTATTATAGGCTTAGGAGCAAATTAGTACCTTTACTATAAAAGTTAGCAGTGTAGTCTTTATACATTTAATTTTGAACCAAATAGGTTTGCCATGGGGTTTAACCATGCTTATTCTTCAAAGCTTTTTTTTTTTTTTTTAAAAAGAAGGATTTTAATTGACTTTTGGCTATGTTGTGATTCATGTTTTTCAGTTGAGCTTGAAAAACAAAGTTTTTGTGATCTTAAGGTGGTGAACAACACAGAGAATCATGTTGCATTTAAGGTATGTATGAACATCATGTTATGTGTATATATATATTCTTCAATCCCCATTATCATGTTAGGTTAAAACAACTTCACCCAAGAAGTACTTCGTCCGACCGAACACCAGCGTTTTACAGCCTGGGGACTCATGTCTCATCAGAGGTACACTACTTATACTCCAATCTTTCCAAACGACTTAATATCTTGTAAAAGTACGAAACCCTTGACGGAATTCGAATGCACAGGTTAGTTTCGGGTTTAAGAGCTGATCCAGCTTTGCCATTATTCTGTTAGTTCATTGAGATTCCAGTATGTATGACACTGATTTCATTGATTACCAGTTACTCTCCAAGCGCAACGGGAATATCCACCAGACATGCAATGCAAAGACAAATTTCTGCTGCAGAGTACTATTGTGCCTCCAAATACCGATGTCGATGACTTACCCGCCGATACTGTAAGAATGCTGACGTTGAGAATAATCTCTTCATATTAAAAACAAAATTTGATTTTTGGAATGTGACATTTTTTGCCTTTGAATCCAGTTCAATAAAGAAAGTTCTAAGGATATAAGGGAGTGCAAGCTTAAAGTTCAATATATATCTCCTTCGGCTCAAGGGAATTCTGGAGACGAAGGAAGCTCTGATTCAAACTCTGTAAGTTTTGTTGGTCATCTGCTTTGTTTTGTCTTTATTTATATTCCTTCGATGGAAGGGGTTGGTTTGGCGTTGAGGCTTTTAGTAAAAGGTTCAATTGGTACCTTAAGAGTTTAACTCCTCTGCCTTGTGACTCAAGGAAAAAATATTATGCATACATATCAAACCTTCTGATCAGATTATCTGGAATTTGCAAATGAATACTCGAAGCCCGAGTGAAGTAGGCATATCGATATGCACTGCATCAACTCATTTCCATTAATTTTGTCCGGTTACCATGAGCAAATGATTCCGATATTCTCGTATGATTTGTACAAACACATGGTTTCAGTTAGCTATTGCAATACATGATGTTAACTTCTTGTTATATTTTGCCATTTTGCCTTTCCGGTGAAGCTAACTCGAAAATGCAAACCCGGAATCCAATTTCTTTCCCTCCATCTTTTAAATTTCCTTTCCCTATCCATGAATTAGACCTTGCAGCAGCTGAAGGAAGATCGAGATGCCGCAGTCCGGCAAACACTGCATCTGCAGCAAGAAGTGGTATGTTGACAGAAAACCAATGTAAAGGTACCATAAGTAGTTGATTCATAACTGTGATTATAAATGGACTGGCTTATGGTCGTTCTTATCTATCCGTGTCTCTTCCCAATCCGAAACTGTAAATGCAATCATACTTATAGCTTTTTAGTGTGTGTGTGTATGTATCATACAGCTTTAGTGAAACGATCGTTGTTTTCTTATTGGAACAGGACCTTTTGAAGAGGCGAAGACAACGAAGGAATGATCCGGGTTTCTCGTTCAAGTTCGCAGCCATTGTGGGAGTGATAGGGATAATAGTTGGGTTGGTGTTGAATCTTTACTTGTCTAAATGAATAGAGAGTATGGAAACCAATGACAACCAATATGTTTTGTGGACTTCCATTGTATAAATGGAGGATGTGTGTTGATGAAGCTGTTTTTTTTTTTTTTTAAATGAATGTAGTTTCATTCAATTCATAATGTTACGGTTAGTGCAATATTTTCTTATTTTGATCTGTTTTGTCCCCCGACTTATCATCTAATTGAAGTTTTTGAACTCAATTTGTTGACAAACATTTAGGGGGCAATTTGCAAAATTCACTTTATTTGGAATTTATCACTATTATTTGACATTATACATTTGAAAAGAAAAAGCTAAATTTGCCCCTTTCTATTGAATTTTTAAATTTACCAATTTACTTTTGTTTGATTGAATTGTAACTAAAATTTGATTTTTGATTGAATTTTGCTGTTTAATTTTAATTTAAAATAATAAGATAGTTTATTTTAATAACTAAAATTAATAAATAAATTAATATAATATCAAAAGAAAAATTATTTGATACATTACTTAATGAAGTTTTTTAGATTCCACAAGTAAATTTAACTATGTATTATAAGCTGTGGTAAAATTTTTTTATATAAATAAATATAATAGGTGTCACACATTCAACCAGCTAGTGTATACCTAAAATTAATAAAATATTTTAGTTTATATAAATTTTCAAGTTTTTCTTTTCATTAAATATAAATTCTAAATTAATTTATTCATTTTTAATATTTAACTAGTTTTTTTTATCATTTGAATTACACGTGTTTAATTATTTTTATTATTCAATAAAATATTTTTATTTCATATAACTAACCTTAGTAATCATTATTAAAGATAAGATTGTTCTGATTTTTGAAAAATCAATATCAATAAATTAGTTATATTTTAAATGCATTAAATAATAATGTTAGTTTAAGTTCCAAAATAAATAATTCATATGTTATAAGTGCTGATTAATATTTTTTTCTCCATTAGAATTATATTTAAAGTAATTTTAATATTTTTTAATTAATATTATTAATAAAATTATTTTTTAGTTCTTAGTTTAAACATTATACTAATAATATTCTTCATATTTACTAAAAAATAAATGTGAAAGACATGCACTGTCAAATTATAGGCATTATAATTCCAATATCCATGATAATAAAAATATTCAATATCTTGTAACATCGAAGCTTAAGGCCAAACTCACAACAAAAAATGTCAAATAGGCATCATCTCCTTTTGGGCCAGGTTGGTGTTTCCATTTGGATTTACTTTCTTGTGTTGATCTTCAACTGTAATTGCGATAGTGTTTGCCTTTACAGAAACAGAAGGGCTGTTTGGTGTAGAACATCCACCTAGAATATTTTAGTATCCTGGTGTATAGACATTTATTTTTAGTGCAACGTGTTTAATTTTTTTTTATTTTACGTTATAATATCGTTATAACATTTAATTTTACTATTATTATTATTTTTACATTGAGACACATCATCTATCTAAAAAGATCCTTAGTCTAGTATGACTTAGATCCCGTTTTCCTGCTATCAATATTTCATTCAGCTTCTTACCTATAATGTCTAGTTTTCTAAGGACGGATTTTACTGCATCCAATTCAATTTTGTGTTTTACTAAGTGTTTTTTTTCCTCATCAATAAGTTTGACAAGTTTCATAATTTTTTTTTCCTTGAGACTCAAAATTTCTCCACTTAATCTTTCATTTACATTGACCATTTGTCTAACATCTCTTTATATTTAATTTGAGTATAATCATCGTCATCATTGTCACCATCAGTAAGAGTTATCTTCATCTTTAGCACAAGTTTGACTGCGGTTCTTCCCTCTTCTTTTTTTAATTGTCCGAATTATTTCAAGTTTTGGGATTCTTTCATTAAACTGAATAGGATCTTATCTAGTTAGCATAATTTTTCGTGCATCCAAACGTTTTAATAAAAGCAATTTAACCCATCTTGTAGGGGCGGATGTGTGGTTGAGCCTTTTCTTTTATAGTCTCCATTGTGAATTACCATACTCAAAATCTTCACCAATTAAATTAAGTTTATGCTCTGATAACAAATGAAATTATGCCTGATAATATGTAGTGGTAATTAGGCGTGTTCAAACGGTTAACTAAACCGAACTAGTATTAATCGAATTAATTGAACTTTTTAATCTTTTAATCGTTAATCGAACCGAAATATTTTGTTAATTCGGTCAGTTAACCGAATTAACCAAAATTTATATGGTTTTTTTTTGTTAAAACAAGTATAAAACATATAAAAAAAATTAATAATGTTTATTTGACCGAATTAACTGAATTAATAATAGCCTAATACATATAATTTATAACATTATTTATTAATTTCGGTTAATTCAGTTAATTATCTAATTTCGAATTGAATTAACTGCTAATTGAAATTTCAAAAAACATTTAATTTACTTCCAACCGAACTAGATCGTTAACTAACCGATTAACCGAATTAGATTGGCTCGGTTGGTTAATTCAGTTTTAACCGAAGTTTATACACCCCTGGTGGTAATCACTATAATACCCCTACCCGTATTCATTACCGGAATAGGGTACGAAGTATTACCAGAGTTTACGAATTAAATTTTTTTTAACTCAATAAAACCCTTTATAGATATCTAACATTCCCTGAAATTTTAAACCAAAAACAACCCATATCAACCAATCCAATTCAACATATTTTCAAGATAAATTCATGCATATTTATAAAATAATATCATCACATACCCAAAACCATGTTTGTTAACCATACTAATGGCTAACTTTACATTCATTTCACGTTAACATTTACTTTATTAGCTTATACATGCCATTGATTTCCAAAATAAAGTTTCTTTATATACCGAAATCCTGAGGTTGATAGTGTGATGTGTCTCCGACCAAATCCGACCTCCGAGCTCTTAACACTACAAAACAGGGAAAAAGGAAACGGGGTAAGTACTTCGTGCTTAGTAAGCTCATGTAACAAGAATTATACTTACCTAATATTTTCAATACAATATAATAAACATTCATATATCCATTCAATGCATTATTACCCTAATATGCACAAACTCAACATTCAAGTTAGTATAATAATTTCCATGTACCAATAATATATACTATGCATCAATATCATAATTTCCATTTCCTTGTTATTTTTTTCCATATTTATCCCGTTGAATTTATCAGAATTTCAATGGATTTTCAGAGGCACACTTTTAGTGTACATTTCCGAGTCCGTCAATTCTTATTCATGTGCGCACATTTCCATTTTAGAGAGTACACTCCCGCGAACCTCAACCTTGCAGTGGGATTACCAGTCCAGGCTAAATCTCCTGCAATATAAACTCATAGAGTATTGTCCTGATTACCGGTCCAGGCTAAATCCCCTGCAACGACAATTACTCTAATGAGCTTGAATCTGAATCACCAGTCCAGGCTAAATTCAGACCCTAATTTGGATTACCCGTCCGGGCTAAATCCATTTTACACATATTCTTCGGGAGGGCTATATCAGGATAGGATCACCCGTCCGGGCTAAATCCTTTTTACCGTCAATTCCTTTTCAGAGATCCATCGAATTTTCCTTTCATTCAAACGGGATTTCTTCCCATTTTATCAAATATATCAATGTTTCATTAATTTCCATACAATGAACATTCAAGTCATATTCACATCAATAACATACAATCTCAAGCAATTTAAGAATATAATTCAAGTTACACGAACTTACCTTGATACTTGTTTGTAAACAAAAAAAAATCTACTAATCTCGAACTTTTTCCTTTCCACGATCTAGCTTTGTATTTGAATCTTCTGGATCTAAATAAATAAATTTAATTATCAATTTAATACATTTCATGTTCATATGCAACATTCTTTATAATTCAACTATTATTATTTATAGTTTATTCAAAGCTGTCTATTTGAGTCATAGTCACTAAATTATTTATAAATCAATCTACAGAAATCAAAATTAAGATCCGTTAATTTTCCCTGAAACTAGACTCATATATCTTCTTACCATAAAATTTTAAGAATTTTTGGTTCAGCCAATAAGTACAGTTTATTCTTTAAAGTCACCCCTGTTCTGCTGTCTGATAGTTCTGACCCTTCTTCACTAAAACTTAATTATCTCTTCATACAGGATTCAAATGATGTTCTTGTTTATTTCTCTTAAAAATAGACTCATTCAGGATTCTATACATATAAATTTAAGCCCCTAATTATTTTTATTCAATTTTTTATGATTTTTCAAAGTCAGAACAGGGGAACCCGAATTCATTCTGACCTTGTCTCACAAAATTCATTATATCTCAAAATTTAAAAATCCATTGCTTACACTATTTCTTCTATGAGAAACTAGAGTCAATAAGATTTAATTCCATATTTTTTTCATCTTATAATTAGATTTCTACAATTTATGGTGATTTTTCAAAGTTAGTCTACTGCTGCTGTCCAAACTGTTTTTGTGCAAGCTATTTATTACCATTTTTCCCCTAAGCTTTTAATAAATGATAATTTCATCCCTACTCAATTAGCCTCTCAATTGAGCTGATTTTTCTCAATTAACATTGTATTCTATCACCTTAAACTATTTTAAAGCCTTTAGAAATCATAATTTCAGCAATAGACTTTAATTCCAAGCATTTTCACAATTAGGTCCTAAAAATCAATTTCTATTGAAATTACCTAATAAAATCATCTCATAAACAAATTAAAGCTTTAATTTCATTCTATTTCATCATAAAATTGCAGCACTCAACCGTGGTGACTTTCAATTTCATCCATGAAATCAAAAAATAATGAATTGAATAGTAGGACCTAGTTTTAAAAGTCTTAGAAACACAAAAATTACGAGATAAAGGCAAGGATTAACTCACTTGGTGCAAAAATTATGAAATACCAGCTTATAGAATCCTCATATGGCGTTTTTAGCTGCTGGAATTGAAGAGAAATGAAGAGAAATCTAGATATTTCCTATTTAGTCCTAGTTTTATTTAGTTAATTTTGTAATATTTCAATTTTGCCCTTAATTTATCAATTTTCCTGCTGATTTCATGCCCTTGCCGTCCAGCCATAATAAATTTTGGGTCTAATTTCCTTTTAAATCCTTTCTCATTAGACTCTTAAGCTATTTAATCATTCTAGCAACTTTTACACCTATTACAATTTAGTCCTTTTCATTTAATTGACTACCCAAACATTAAAATTTCCTAACGAAATTTTAATACCACATTACTAACATTTCATAAATATTTATAAAATTATTTTCGACTCGGTTTTACGAGATAGAGGTCCCGGTACCTTGTTTTTACCCAATTTCTTCAATAATTTCTTTTTCTAACTAACCACTAAATCGGTAAAATTTTTCTATCAATATTTTCATACGATTTTCCTATCATATCAATTTTCATGCAAAAATATTGAAATAAATTTCTCTTTAAATCGGATTTATGGTTACGAAACCACTGTTCCGATAACTTTGAATTTAGGCCATTACAATCACCATGGATGCAATTGTAACAATAAAAGGTTGACTTGCCCAGCTTAATTGGTAAGATAGTTCACATTAATATACGTCAATGAAGCCTTACCTAAAGAACTATTCTTCCATGATAATCATAGTAAAAAGAAGATAATTTAAGCATAATTTAAGCTCAATGTTTACACTCTCTAATTGCAACCTCACCTTTATACATCAAAGTGAATCCTATCAACCTACTTTTCAAATCAACAATAGTTAAATTAATTACATAAGCATAATAAAATACTCAAAAGTAATTTCTAGAATGCACATGTAAGCCTCTCTCTATTTTACTCTACCTTTTAAGTCAACAAATAGACGTATATATAAATAGCCTTCAATTATTTGACACTTTGTTTTATATTCTCAGCATGATAAGAATTCATTCAAATGTTATCCTCATAATCTATTTATTCATTTAGTTTTATCTCAAACTCTTATCTTGATTGGTATAATCTTGTAATACCCCTTGCCCGACCCGATCGTCGGGTCCGAGTTATAGATTATTACATTCATTGCCAGAGCAACTACAATCAATTAGTCAACATACAAATATTTATACATGTAATCACATGTTAATCAAACTCAAAATATGATAACAATCATTTCCAAGTCTAAATTGAGCTTACGAAATCTCAGTACCATCCCGGGGTTAAACAAGGACTAAACTAAAAATTTTCAAAATATGTTAGGTGGGTGTCACATTATCCAGGACTTGGTATCGCATCTCGAAGACAATAGCCAAACTTCAAAATATGTCAGGTGGGTATTGCGATATCCAGGGCTTGGCATCATGATCTCATAGACAATAGATAAACTTCCCAATTTGGGGACCAAATTGTAAAATTTTTAAAATTAAATAGAACCGAAATCGCGACAACGGAAGCATACTACGAAGTCCCTGTTTTTTGGAAAATGCACATTTTTTGTACCTGTTTCAAAACTTCCAAACATACCTATCAACATGTTCATCAATTACCAATTTCAGTTGAATCAAAACATATTTAAAACATACCAAATCATTTCCATCATTCAAATTCTATTATTTAACAAGCATTCAATATGTATAAATCAATTAAAACTGAACATTTCAATATCATTAGAGCCTTCCATTCAAATCATTCAAATTACCTATTTTTACCTACGCAAGTCTATCAAACATATCATTTTACTCCATTTTAATAACCTTGTGAACCTTATACACAATTATGACATAAAAGCTTCAAACATATCTACCAACTATCCAGTTTAACATATAAGCACATATATGTCCAACACCATAGACAATACCAAAACACCAAATCAACATAGTTAAAACAACTTGTCACAAGAAAGCAAGTTCACAAGTTAACATGTACACTGAGTCACCTAAATACATGCCACAACTATTGACTCAAAATAATCAAACATCTACCAATTCGGTGATAGGATAGTGTGAGCTTCAAGCAATCCGGCTTGACGTGTTCTACAAGATGATGATCTAAAAAAAAAAGTTGAATCTTCAAGGACTATTCGATAATTTTAGCTTTTCCCCAGTTATCCATAATTTGATTTAATTCTTGATCTAAACAATTGTTTTAGACAATTCATCAATACCAAATATTTTTATACCATTCCATGATATGCACAAACTTATTTAGTTTTATTTTTGAATGTCCCTTAAGTTTTACATTTTATTCAATTTAGTCCATGAGACCGAAATAACAATATCTTTCAAATTTGAGCTTCGGTTTTAGAACTGATTTCAATCACATCCCTTAGGGACTCTCTACTATGTACTATTACAGAAATTTCAAATAGATTTTACATTTTAATCTTTTTATTCAAAAACTAACAATTAAACATTACAATCTAATCCTTTTTCACACCTAAGCTTAAAATCTATCAATTTAACACAAATTTCTTCAAGAAATTAATAATGGAAACTTTCAAAAACTTTAGCAGTTTTACAAATTGGTACATAGGCTAGCTAAATCAAGCTCCCATAACTTCAAAAGTATAAAATTACAATAAAAAGACTTGAATAACTTACCAATTTGAGGGATTGGAACCCGTAAAATGTTTTTTCTTCTTTGAATTTTTGGCTGAATAAGAAGATGAAGACGAAGACCATTTCTTTCCATCCACTTAGATTTGTTTTTTATATTTTAATTAAGATTTTTATTAACTTTAATTAATTACGTTTACTTAAACTAATTATGTTTTAATTAGCTTAATCACCATCGGCAACTAACACACATTTCAAAATGGTTAAATTACCATTTTGGACATTGGTTAATTGTAATTTAAGACTTTAAGCCTTTGGCCGTTTAAAATTCTATAGTGGTAATTTTTTATAATTTAGTCCCTCTAACTTAATTAAGCAATTAATAGGTAAAATTAAAGGACCAAGTTTTAATAAACTATTATACCAAGTCTGTAAATATTTTAATTTAATATTTATAGACCCGATTTACAGAAATAAAGTTCTGAAACTGCTTTTTCCGACAATATTAAAAATCGGGCTATTATCAGATTAGCTCGTAAAAACTTAACCCATTCTATCTTGGTTTACAATAATGGATAATTATATTTTTTTTTCTGTGTACAAAATTAATATTATAAAAATAAAACATCATCAAAAGTTATCAACTAAAACAAAATTGTGGTTCTATTGCTGCCACAAGTTTGTCCACAACAGGTTTCACAAGTAAAGTATCCTAACACTATTGAATCGCTAACAAAGACCCACAGAAGTGGATGCACAACCCAAATTTGAATGCCCAATTGTGTCTTTATATTAGTTTGATGATAATGCTATTCCTTTTTATCCAACTCATTTTATGTTGAGGATGTCGATGCTGGACATTTCAAGTATCTCTCCTAACTTTGTGCAAATGTTGGCTAACATGGGGAGTCCATCCTCACCTTATTCACACAATCAATTACATTAGTAACTAAGACTAATTAAACAAATTCATTAAAAAAAATTGATCAAATAAATTCAAGTTTATGGTTTAGTCCAACATCAAAATTCAACATTTATAAAAAACAAAGTTCAGTTTTCTAGAGCATTCAACAAGCAAATTTTTTTTTTAAAAATTAATAACAAATCCTTAATAATAATAATACAAAAAATCACAAAGTAGTATGAAGATAGAAGTTACTTTTGTTTAAAAATTAAGATTCCGCTCGAAATCTTAGATAACCTAGAAAAGATCCCGTAATCAGATTACGTCTTATATTACGACATCTTCGTATTGTTTCAGGATGTGAAATTATTAGATTACAAGAATGTTGAGAATCAAAACAAGGTAACCTCATTCTAAAATTTAATATTATGGATCATAATGTAAAATTCGACCAACCTAATACTCTTAAATACAAATAAAAACTTACATGGTAAAAAAAAAATTAAAAGAACATGTGTATCCAACTATTGGACTAATAAATTTGAAAGGAAATTGTTTGAATTTGTAAAATTTAGAGTAAAATCTTATATGTTGAGATATTTAATTTTTTGGCCTGATTATATGTTGAGATTAGACCAAAATTTTTAAGCAGATTAAATATTAAAATAAAGACATATTTAAAAAATTAGTCTTCCAACCAGAAAAATATTGTATTAATTGAATAAAAATCCCATAACTTATTTCCAAATTTCTATTTTTGTGGGAAAGTTTATTTTATAAAAAATCAACAAATCTGAAAGGTTGTAGTCAACAGGACATATGCAATAATATTCCCTTCAATAATTTTCATTTTTAAATCTTTTTATTAGCATAATTTTATTTTAATCAAAATAAAATACATATAAATAAATACAAAAGAAAGAACATTTTTACTTTGATAATATACAAATTTCAAAGAAACACACAAAGCTACTATCTCATCTTTTTCCCCCAATTTCACCTTCTTTTCAAAGCCATTTATCAGATTCCTCTTCGTACTTATTTTTCCTTTCTTTTCCTTTAAAATCTCCATTGGACTATACAAATTTCAAGCTCAAAAACCCATCTCTAAAAGTTTTCATTTCTTTTTTTATTTTTTTGGGCTTGGTTTTATTGCTTTTATATTGTTTTTTTTTTTGGTTTATTGGACTGATAAAAATGAAATAAAAACTCTTCTGGGTACCCTTTTTTTTTCATTTTGCTTTGTTTTGCAAATTAAACAAGCTTTCTGGGTTGTTTCAGAATACCTTTAGTGTCCTTAAGTCATATAAAGCTTGAAGGAACCAATCAAATTTATATAAAAAAAAGTTTCAATTTTTAGTCAATAATAGTTTTTTCCCCGACTCTTGTTATTTTCAACTATTTTCATTTCTCTAATTTATTTTCTTCCCTTGAGCAAAAGAGAAAGACATGGGCAAGCAAGGACCTTGCTATCATTGTGGAGTTACAAGTGAGTTCTTGTTTCTCCAGTTAACTTTTTGGATATAAAGTTATTAAAAAAAAAGTTGAGTTCTGGAATTTATGTAAATGTTCAACCTTTTTCTATAAATCAGTATTTTTTTTGTGTGTATGATTTTTTTTTGCTTGGATAAATGATTCTCATTCGAATTTGTAAGTGGAATAACTGTATGCAGAAAAGGAACAACATTGACTAAAATGATAAATTTCAGAATATATGCTATTCTTTGTGTTAATTATGTTTGTATATGGATTTAGAACTACAGGGTTCCTTTTTCTTAATCCATGTAAGGCTTTAAACTTGAGAATTTTGTATGGAATTCAGTGTTTTTCTTTCAAATTCATTCATTTTTTTTCAGCCTTATAACTCTTTATTTCAAAGTTCCAACATATCTTACAAAGGAAAGTGAGATTGAATCGTGTTGGATACCGTGGAATTGCAGAGCCTATGCTGTTGAATTCTGGCAGTTTCAGATTCAACATTAAATTTGTATTGCTTACCAATTGCTCAATGGATATTTATAAGCCTAAATATCAAGTCAAACCTCAGTCCTCTTTGATTCAATTTAAATGTATTTCCTTGCAACATCATTGTTTTGAGTTTTCAATCCTTCATGAATGGACTTGCCATTGATTTCTTAATGGACCTCTTGCTCATTTTCTCTTTTTATATAAGCCCTTGCTCTTGTTTAATTCAATGCTAATGAGCAAGTACTTTCATGTTTGTTATTGTTGATAACATTTGCTGAGGAGAAGAGCATCAAATCTGAATTTCTTTTAGGAATTGCTCCCAACATTAAGCAACTAAAATCAGTGTTGTTAGATGCCATCTTTTAAGGACTAATGCAAGATCCTCTTCTGTTTGGTTCTTACTCTAGTCTGCCCGTAATAGGTGAAAGATGTCTGTCCTATTATCATATTTTCAAGAAGATTTTTTTGATGGTGTTTTTCTTGTCTTACAACTTGGTCAATAATATACTTATACTCTTTGCTCTTTTCCCTCACCTCAAAATTTTGGCCCTTTAAAGCTCTTGTTATAAGCATTATCAAATTATACTGTACTATACTAACAACAATGCATTGTGATAGGCACTCCTCTTTGGCGCAATGGACCTCCTGAGAAGCCGGTATTGTGCAATGCTTGCGGATCACGCTGGAGGACTAAAGGGACACTAGCAAACTATACCCCACTTCATGCCCGGGCTGAACCTGATGATTATGAGGATAATAGAGCTTCCAGAGTGAAGAGCATATCTATAAATAAGAACAAAGAAGTGAAATTTCTGAAAAGAAAGCCAAATCATGATACAGTGGTAGTTGCCCCTGATTACAACCAGGGTTTCTGTAAGTTTGTGGACGATGATACAAGTAATAGGTCCAGTTCTGGATCAGCCATATCTAATTCCGAAAGCTGTGCCCAATTTGGTGGTGCAGATGCTAGTGACTTGACAGGTTGGACACAACTTCAGTAGTGTTCCTCATTACTAGTTGTTTGACTGCATGAGAATAGATTGCATTCTTTTTTAAGGAATGAGACTCAGTGGAACATATAATAAATTCAATTGAATATCTCAGTGCTTGATACAATCGAAAATGATTCTAGAAAACAATTGTATATCTTCCTAAAAGTATAATCATTAGGGTTTGACACTGAAGGTTTCACATGCTTGCATAATATTTCTTCCCTATGAACAACAGAAACATCTTAGAGGCAACTCAAATTAAATATCTAGTTGTAAGTTGAAACAATGTGATTGACAGCATGATTCCGATTATGCCTCTTGCTATTATATTAAAATTTCCTTTAGTTGTTCATCTTTTGCATCCTCATATTTTATCTTTGTTGTCAGCTTCATCTTGGCTGATGCCAGTTGCTACATTCTACTAGAATGTGTGTAGTCATAGAATGGTCCTAAATACTGATTTATGTTGTCTTCTCTTTTGGTCTTTCTCCAGGGCCTGCTCAACCTAATGTGTGGGACTCAATGGTACCTTCTAAGAAAAGAACATGCATAAATCGTCCAAAGCCATCTCCAGTGGAGAAACTTACAAAAGATCTATGTACTATTTTACACGAACAGCAGTCTTCATATTTCTCTGGATCTTCTGAGGAGGATTTGCTTCTCGAGAGTCAAATACCAATGGTTTCTTTTGAATTTGGACATGGAAGTGTTCTAATTAGACATCCAAGCTCAATAGCTCGAGAAGAGGAATCAGAAGCTAGCTCTCTTTCAGTTGAAAACAAGCAATACTCAGTGAACGAGGCTTATTCACATTGTTCAAGCTTCCCAACATGTAATGATAACAAGGGCTTCAAAATTTCGGGACATGGAATTGAAAAGGCTAAGACAGCTAGACAAGGGATGGAGCATGAGCAGCTTAGGAGGTACATCTTTTAGCTATAATATTTTTAGAAGTAGCAACTGAATCTGCCAGTTGTGGAATTAGTAGCAGTTTGTATCATGCAGTCTTTTTATCTTAGATATTATGGAATTTTACCATGACCACTTTTAGATAATACATTTTTGGGAATAGAGTAGGCACATTTCCTACAACAATGTGAGGCGTACACATTTTTTTTCAGGAAGACATTTAGGTGTAAGATATAAGCTTATAGCTTCTGTGGAATGGTGGAGAAATTGGAGAATAATGCTTTCATGTTGATTAACATTTCTTTTTTCTTTTTGACATTTGGCAGGGACAAGATTCAACATGAAAAATCAGTAATGCTTGAAAGCCACAATTCACCACTGTGTAAAATAGATTTGAATGTAAGTTTCCTTGTTGCATTTTTTCTTTAGATCTCAATTCTATAGCTGCTATTTCGTAAAAATTCTAAATTGAGCACGACGAACCTTTAATTTTGTGTACTTTGCTGCACATATGTTCAATTTCCATTATTTGACGAGATTTTTGTGTGGTGCAGGATGTTCTCAACTTTAAGGAGTTTATGAAACATTTAACAAATGAGGAGCAGCAGCAGCTGCTGCAGTATCTGCCTCCACTTGACTTTTCCAAATTCCCGGATAGGTGTCTTACCTTTCTATCAAGAGAGGGATAATAATATCTTTTTAGTTTACATTTTGTATATAATGCAATGCGTTCACTGATAATTATCCTGTTTTTATTTTCGTTGCCTAAAGAGAATGGAAAGGCCAATGATTTGAAACATGATGTGTAATCACTGATAGTTGTCCTTGCAACTGCAGTCTCGAGAACATGTTTGAAAGCCCTCAATTCAAGGAGAACTTATGTTACTTTCAGAAACTTCTTGAGGAAGGGGTCTTTAAGATCTCCGTCCCTGGGGTGAAAGCTGAAGACTGTAAGACTTTGAAAAGACTTGTCTTATTCAATTTGACGAAATCCCACTGGGTGGAACACCGTCATGTACTTAAGGTTTGAATTGGTTTCTTAAATAAGGATATCTTGACATGAACTTAGTTTGTTCGTTGGATGCCCAAGTATTTCAGCGTTTCTTTATCTGCAGAAATGTAAAAGTAGTATTGGAGGATGTGCAACTGCTAGAGAACCAAATGCCACCGCATTGAATAATTTGGCAACCATGAAGAGATCACGTGACAGCCAATGTCAAAATTTTCCAGGTTCGAAAATTTCTCGGTACTTATTTCACCCTTACGAAATAAATATTGTTAAACTATATCAAAAATTAGATGGTGACATTAAATTTTAAAGTGAAAATAACCCAAGTTTTGTTGACAAGGGGAATCATAAACTAAGTGAGAGTAGTTTATGCAAACCAATCCATAAATTGGGTCAAAGAAATAAGTTAAAACAATTAAGTCATATGAAGAAAATTTCTCTGTGACCGAATAAATGTCACCTTTAAGTTGAGAGTTAAATCTTATTTGTTGCCATTGTTATGAGGCATTTTGCTGAAGAAAAAAAATTGTTTTTCATTTTTCAGAAGCAAGGAATTTGAATAGCCCCAAAAGGGTAATAGTGAAGGCTACTTGTGAAAACAAAGAACTCATAGACAATGATGGTTCTTGCTTTAGTCCAGGAAGCCTATTAACCTTGCCACATGATGGTAGCTCTCCTGTGCTTGATTCTCTCCATTATGTTGATGAAAGCTCTGACCAAGATTTGCTGCTGGATGTACCATCCAATGGTTCGTTCCCACTCGCGGAACTACTTCATCCGTGACTCTGGGCAACAGGCAAGCACTAGTTGTAGCTAAGAGCACGCACACACATGTCCATCCCTAGACACGGTTGTTCTTTACTAGAACCATATAAAGGTCTCCTTCAGCAAGATCCCCAGAGCAGTATTGACATGTTTTGCATTCGGAAGACTGCATTCTGTGAATGAGCTTTGATAGTTTTTTTCCCCTTGACCTGTTCAAACTTGGAATGCTAAGGGATGAATTTTGGGTGCTTTTTTTCCATACAGGTTGACAACATATTGCAATATATAGAAGCTTATAAAGTGCAGAAGAGGGGGCAATATCCAGGGTTTTGTATGCAAATGTTGTCTGCCTACAAACATAAACTTTATATAACCCCTTTGGTTTGGTTTTGCTGAGTGAAGAAAGAAAATAAAATGAAAAAAGAAGAGAAAATAGCTTTATAGATAGATGCAAAGGAATCACCATTGAATATTGCCTCCTACTTAAACCGTATGCTTGAACCCCAACGGTATCCATTGCTACTCCTACGACACTACACTATTATTGTGGTTTGAATAGTAGCCATTAACCAAGCATTACTTTATGTCAATTGCAAAACAAAGAACATAGTTCATACAAAAATCCAAACTCAAATGGGACATCGGAGGAGAGGGTTATTTATTCTACTACAAAAAACCCTCTCCATTTCAGACATAGCACAAGACAATTAATTGTCATTGCAAAGTTCCTTGGCAGACTTGAGCCTTCTCTTCCTCAACCTTTCTGATATGGCAAAGGCTAGCTCTAATGATTGCGACGCATTTAATCTTGGGTCACAATGTGTGTGATACCGAGAGTTCAAGTCATCAAAAGTGACAGTGTTTGACCCTCCGATGCACTCTGTTACGTTCTGCCCCGTCATCTCCAGATGAACTCCTCCAGGATAGCTCCCTTCTTGTTCATGAACATCGAAGAACGCCCTCAACTCAGACTGAGAGCATGCAAATAGACCGGAAAAAGATCATCACATTTAGGCTTCATTACAGTACAACAAAAGACAAATTGGCTAAGAAATTTAAGTTCAATAGGTCTTACTCTGATTGCATCAAATGGACGAGTTTTGAGACCACATGGAGCTTTAATTGTGTTCCCATGCATGGGATCACTCACCCAAGTGACAATAAGCCCAGCCTGGCGCACTGCCCTTATAAGATGTGGAAGCTTTATTCGCATGTTATCGGCACCCATTCGTGTGATTATTGTCAGTCTTCCAGGTTTGTTCCGAGGGTTGAGAATTTCACACAACTTCACAAGGTCCTTCGGGTCCATTTTATCACTAACCTATATGATGCAATGGAGATATCAGCAACCAAAAAGTACCATTCAAACATAACAACTAAACCTACATCAAACCTTATCTCCTTCCAGCCACTAACTAAAAGGAAAAAGAAAAAGAAAACACTGGTTTGATTTCGAAAACTTAAACCTACAATGAAGAACCAAAGTAAAGATCGATGCCGCTAAGAGTCTCAGATGTCAAAACAAGCAAGAGTCATTGATTGTCTAACCGTGTTTAACTATTCTAACGCATCGATTCGCATGCTTACTAATCACACTAGGTACAGTAAATAGGAATGCAATGATTACCTAAACAAACCTTACAACTATTGTCATTAGACTATTTTAATGCATGTATTTGTATCCTTACTAATCAACTTAGCTCATACTTGATAGGAATGAAATGATAATCTAAACAAATCTTATACGAGCAATTGGCAATGACTTTAGACTCTAAAACAGAATAAGCAAGATGTACCTTTATGCCGAGAGGATTGGAAATACCCCGGAGAAATTCGACATGTGCTCCATCTAATTGCCGAGTCCTCTCACCAACCCAAAGCATGTGAGCAGAGCAATCATAATAAAGGCCGGTTGTTGAATCTTCTCTAGTCAAGGCTTGTTCATATGGTAAATGAAGGCATTCATGGGATGTCCAAAAATCAACTGTGTTCATTTGAGGATCACCAATGGTTATCCCAGCTGCAGCCATGAATCCCAAAGCTTCATCAACTCTCTGTGCAAGCTCCATATACCTAATTATAAATCCAAAGCCAGATTTTAAAGCCAGCAACAAGAAACAAATCCAAGGCCTAAAATCTAAATCATCATTGCCCATGCTTTTCTGGAAAAAATTCACTGCAAAACTATGCAGGTAGCTCCAATCACAATGCCAAACAGGCCTGAATAGGAAACTCCAAAAAAGGCTAAGCATTTACCTGTCTCCCTGTTCACTATTTCTAACAAAATCGAGATTCCATTGGGAGACCCTTTGCATAGCAGCATAGCCACCAGTAGCGAATGCTCTAAGGAGATTCAAGGTACCAACAGATTGAAGATAAGCTCTGATCAACCTTTGAGGGTCGGGAACTCTAGATTTCTCGTCAAAAGCATCGCCATTTATGTTATCTCCTCGATAACTCGGTAACTTTACACCATCTTTTATCTCAAATGGATCTGACCTTGGCTTTGCAAATTGCCCTGCCATCCTCCCAACCTATCAAAAATTCATCCCCCCCCAAAAAAAAGGTTAAAAAATAAATTGATAAAAAGGGTAAATTTTAGCTAGAGAAAGATGGGATTTTTTTGGTCAAATAAACAGACAGTGATGACAGGCATTTGGGCACCAAAAGTGAGGACAATTCCCATCTGCAAAAGGACTCTGAAAGTGTCTCTAATGTTGGTCCCATTGAATTCTTTGAAACTCTCTGCACAGTCACCACCCTGTAACAGAAACGCTTTCCCGACGGCGGCGCTGGCTAGCTTTTCCTCCAGTCTTCTTGCCTCCCCAGCAAACACAATTGGCGGGAAGGACCCGATCGTTTTGAGTACCGAATCGAGCTCATCGGCATCCGGATATTCAGGGAGTTGTTGGGCAGGCTTCGACTTCCAGGAATCGAGAGACCAATTGGTTTGACCGGTGGATGGAGAAGAGGAAGCGGAAATGGAAGCGACAATGGAGGAGTTAGGTTTTTTGGTGACGTGGAGGTTTGGGATCGGGCGGGAGAGAGAGAGGCGTGTGGTGGTACCTCCCAGTCCTAGAGAGGGTTTTGAGGCGGTGAGATTAGCGGAGCCCGGGATTGCGACCACCATCGTTTTTAGTGCAAGAGTGATTGGAGGAGAGGGAAATGGAAGGGATCTTTTAACGGATTTTTATATCTGTTGCATTTGCCTTTGCATTCTATCGACAGCGTTTAGTCTCATGGCTCACATGTTTGTTTGTTTATTTTATTTATTGGCCACAGCTCGCATATTTATTTAGTTCCCATATTTAGTTCCCACAGCTCGCAGAACATAGATTGAAAGCTCCAACTTGATTCGAGATAATATTAAATTTAATTGATTAATATTATTTGTCTAGTAAAAAGTAAATTTAATTTTCATGTTGAATGATTTTATGTTTTGAATATGAGTTTAAATTTAAAAAATTTAATATTATTTTAAAACGAAAACTCGATTTGCCTCATACTGAGTCAAGATACTCAAATGTAGCTAATTCTATATCTTCAATTGGATTATGCCAATAATTAATCTCTCTTATAAATTTATAAACATCATTTTAGAAAAAATCAAACTTAAATATATGATATTTATTCAAAAATCATATATGTATCTGATATAGATATTTAAACCAAAAAACTAAAAGAATTAGCTTGAAAGATGACCATTTTTTTCTTTACTATGAACATACAGTGATTAAACTGAAAATTACATAAACATTCAGCAACTTATCAAGAAAATACATGAGAAGAATGAAGTGAAAAGGAAAAGCGGAAAAAAGGGAAAATGTGTTTAAGAAAATATGAAGAAAATTGTACATCACTGTAGTATAAAACAAATATATGTATGTATGTATGTATGTATGTATGTATATCAGCTTCACTTTGGTTTCACGTTTGAATTAAGATCTCCAAGGCTCTTCTTCATTCTTCGCATAATCAAAGGAACAGGCTTTTCCAAAACAGACACGTTAATGTTGTTCCAGACATCTGATTTGGTTGGCAGTTGCACGATTTTTTCAGCAACCTCCATGTCTTCGGGAAGAACTGAACCGAACACGGTGTATGAGTTTTTCCATTCTCTGTGGTTTGCTAGGCTTATAAAGAACTCCGGACCAGAGCCAATCCAGGCAACTGATCCCCTTCTTATGGTAGGGCAAGCCTCAGTTGGCATCTTGTTGAATGGGGTTCCTTGGGCTTCAAGAATTCCTTGAATCAGTGCGAATGGTGGACCATAAGGAGCCTGTAAATTCGTAGCAAATTTGGTATTAAAAATATAATATCTTCAATAGCTAGAAGCATATGGTCCAGGATTTAAGAATATGGACAAACACGCATGAACAATATCTACTTCTTACCTACTAGAATGATTGACCCTCAAATGAACTATTGGAAGAATTTTTCTTCTCTAGCTTAAGAAACAGAAGTAAAAGAAGAAATGAGAGCAAATAGCAGGGGAATGATGGATTTTGAGACGTTTTTATCACGATTTAAATTGCTATAAAATAGGCAAGATTGAAGATCTATATTACTTAGACTCGGGTGTGAATATAGAGTATGTTTAATTTTTTTTCAATGTTTCCATGTGTTTGGAGAGTCCTTGGAGGACCATACATCCGAATATGTTTCAGATGAGTACCTTAAGAAAGATGAAGAGTCTGAGCAATAAAGTCCAATAGCTCAGCGAGCTACTCGATCTTAAAGCAAAATCTAAAAGAAACAAGCAGATGCTCATAAATTTCCTTACATCTTTTATGTGATTTCCTTCTGAATCCCAGGACTGTCCTCGGCTTTCTGCACGATAAAATTGGCAACCCACACAATGGCGCATTGTTAACAACTCAAGAATGTAGGCCACAGAATATGGAGCACAGCCTGGGAAAAGCTGCAACAAACAAAGAATAATTGGTGACAACATTGTTTCTGGGTGTTACTAATTTGGTGGCTTCAAAAAGGATCATCTTCATTGTACATTCAACATGTCAACCAGAAAAAAAATTAAAGAAACAGGAGCAAGCGAATCATCTTTTATTAATGTTTCTTCCCACTATAATTAGCGAAAAGGGGCTAAAAAGGATGAAGCAATATTAAAGATAATAGCTTCTGAATGAGCCATAACTAGAAGTCCGACACTCTATGACACTGATGCACACGATCCATATATAGAAAAGAAAAAGAATCTTAAAAATAAAAGTACTCACTTTTATATGAAGAGTACCATATTCAGTTTCCATCCCAACAATGCCCTGAATGGAGAAGACGCAAGAGTGATCATCGATGCTGGAGAGGTGTTATTGACATGATAGATAGATGAAATTTCTACAATAAAAAAGATTAAAGAAGAATTGTCCTCATGAAAATAATCGATAGAAAAAATAGTACTTAAAATATCAGATTATGCAGCCAGTATAGTATAAAAGAAACTTTCATTGAGCTTATGTTGAAACCTCTCCTTTCCCAAAGATGAGCCCAGAGGTCCAAATAACGCTTTTTCCTGCATCCTGCCGATCAGGGGACAAAGGGTCCTTTTGTTTCTTCAACCAACACTAGTAAAACAAAATGATAAATACATTAAACTATGGCTCTTGTGATTTTAAAATTCAAATTACCTTATGCAGCACCGAATTAAGCCATGAATGCAAATGAAATACTACAATCTTAAATAAAAGTGTAGATAGAAATGTAAGATTCAATAGCAAAAGGAGATTATGCAAGCCGAGATTCTTGAGCAAATCTACTAAATGAAATTATAATGTTTTGATATGTAACCATGTTAACCATTCTCCAATGATTACATTCAGCATCAGACCAAACAGATGGAGCAGAATATAGCATCATCACATTTCAATACTTGTTAGAGCATTTTGTGCCGATAAGACCAAATCATACCATGGTTACAGACAAAACTTCAACCGCAGTCAAAGAGAACAATACATTTGCTTTATCAGCACCATATGGTCTAACAATTCTCAATCAGCTAATGCATTCAACAGATCAAGTGAAACAACCACGAATTATTAACATAAAAATGAAACAATTAAGAAGATGGAATCATCCACTTTGAAATTTCATACTCATCTATGAAAACCTTTAAAAAAATATCAATCAAATAAGCGAATTAAAGAAGGAAAAACTCACCTCCCCAAATCTCGATCCGCAGGCCTCCTTGTTCCCACAAAAGACCCAAGTATCGCACAAGCAAGGTCCATCATTGCCACTACACATGGTCTTGCAAGCCTGACAACATTCCACAGAGGAATTGAACTTGAACTCGGATCCCCACTTTACAGCTGGACCCCATAACTCCAAATTCTCGATGCCTCTACAACACTCGTCCTTCCTCTCCCCCAAATCACCACTCGCCACCATTTCCAAAGACTCAAAGCTCGAATCTTGAGAACCTACATTGGGGTTCAAGAAAGTCGAAACAACTGCATAGACCAAAACACAGGAGAAGAGAGCCACCGAGAGCAGGATGAGAGAGGCGAAACGGGAGTGTTCTGGGTCGTTTAGCCTACGACCCATTTGAGACTAAGGGATGAAGAGAAAAACCCAGAGACGAATTTGGAAACTTTGGGATGGTTGAATGAGATAGTAGTGATTTGGATTTGGGAAAGGGCGGTTGACAGTGAAAACAGGGGAGAATCTAAAGAGACGTACCCATCAAGGATTTATTATTAATCAACTAGTGTTCTTCAAGTCAACTTTCTTTATTGGGTTCTATAGGATGAATCTAAAGACATTAAATTGTAAAATGTATTTTACATCAGTTTTGATTTCATCCAATTTACATTAATTATAATTATTAATACCATATAGTTTTTATATTATATACATAAATAATTATATTTATCCTATATAAAAATAAATTAATATATTTATTTCTTTAAATGTGTTTAATTAAATCAAAACTATAATTTTATGTATAAATTTAAATCACAACTAAACTTTCGTATATATAATTATACCAAATCAAAATTTATGTACTGAATTACATATTAAATCAAAATTAATGTAAAAGAGATTTATTGCTTGAAAGAATCATCTAAGTATAATGAAATAGAGCATCTGGTACCTAAGTGTTTGGCTTCAATATCCAATTTGATATCTTTAAGGTTTTTTTGCCCAATTTCGTACTTAAGTATGACTTTTGCACTTAATTTAGTATCCCAACCAAATATTTGATCAATAAATATATGACATATATGCTCTAGTAAAAAACATAGGTACTTTATTTTTAATCAAAAAATTTAAATACCAAATTAAATATTAAAACTAAACTCAAACACTTAATTGGGATGCAAAAAATTCAAGTATCAAGTTGAAAAATAAAAACTCAAGAACTAATTTAAATATTAAAGCAAGACTCAAATACTAAATTAAAAATTAAAGAAAAACTCAATTACCAAATAGTATATTAATCCAAATGAAAATGTATATTTATTTTTAAAAATTAAAACATACGATAAAATATGATTAAAAAACAAACCATAAAGAAAATACCTATCAGTTTTTAACTGTTTTTTTATTTATAATTTTCAACTTATTTTCTTTTAAGATTTTTTTTTGAACGAATATATTTTCAGATTAATTCTCTTATTTTTTATTCAACTTATATAATTAACCTGTTAGATGAAGTTCTGGTTCAACCAATTTAATCCATTGTTTAATTCAATTTTTAACACATCATTTCAGTTATCATAAACGACTATTGATTAAATATTTGTATTCCTAAATTTTGCTAACTTTTCAATGTTAATTTATTCTTTTTTATCAAATAAATTTAATGTAAATTTAAAAATTATAATTTATTAATTGAATTATTCAAAAAAATTATTTAAGTAACTGAATTATATACAAAAATTTTATTTAAATCATTGGTACGTTAAGTTCATTATTTAAAAAAATTCGCTAGCGAGCTCCAAATAACGATTCGATGACCAGTATGATGGACTAATATTCATCGATGAGTAGAAGAACATATCTTAAATTCAAGTCAATATGATGGTTAGTGTTGGAGATCTGAAAAAAAAGCTCTTTGGATTTTGACTCATGACATCCAAATTATTTCATGAAAAATAATTGAGAAAGTAATGTAGAATCGGTTTTAATAGCCAATGATTTAAATGGAAATTTCTAAATAATTTAGTGATCAAAATGAACATTTATCAATAATTTAGTGATTAATGACGCAGTTTATCATTATTATTATTTATCTGGTTAATAAAGTAAATTTAATCTATTTAATTTATACGAGGATAAAAATATTTTAAATAAAGCGCGAATGAACTACAAAAACAGACAAACAAAAGAAAACTGAAAATTATTAAAAGAAAGATAAAAAAAATTAAATTAAATTAAAAAAAACAGCGTAAAAATGGGATCTCTCAACTGTCGGACTAAGCCGTCAAAGTTGTTTTTGATTTTTTCGTTGTTGTTTTATCTTACTTTATATGAGGCTTCGGTTTTTCTCGAATTCTCTTCATATTAATTCGTCGTTCTTTGTTAAAAGGACATAGGAATTTGAAGCTCTCTCTACAGCTTCATTTCCTCTGTTCTTTCAGGCGACGTAATTTTTTAGCTTTTCGGCCAAATTTCGGTAAGTTGATGAAATTAGTGGTACTATTGAATTTGTGTATTTGATTTGTTTATGAAATTTATGAATTTTTCGGTAAGTTTATGAAAAGCGTAAACGGATTTGGATTTGGATTTGGATTTGGATTTGGATTTGGATTTGGATTTGGATTGATTAATTTGAGTTACATTTGGATTTGTTTTAGACTAATTTATCTACGAATGGAAAAAAATGAATTTATGATCCAATTGTAATCATTTCCTTAAAATTTTAATTTTTTTCAGAAACAATTTCGATGATTTTGGAGGAATTTTAGGGTATTTATCTTATTTTGTTGTTGTTGAAACGTTTCGTTTTAGGCTGAGAACTTTTGATTTAGCTTTTCATCTTCTTTGTTTTCCAAATTGTTTTGGATTATAAATACATATGCAGGATTACAATGGTTTTGCTAAGAGAATATGGTAAAGATTGTTGTTGTTTTTTTTCTTTAAATTTTCCAGTAAATGGGCTGCTTGCAATGTAAAGCAAAAAGACTATGCCCCAAACGCGAAAACCCTGTCAAACTTGCTTCACAGACTGCTTGTAAGTTTGCAAATTCTTACAAATTTTTTGTTCATTGCATGTACCCTATTGTGTTTTATCGGGTGAAACATAGAGGAAAATTCTTGTTCTGTCAATTTGACCATATGGTTTGGTTTTCAATGAATTTGCAGTTAGTGTCAGTGAAGTTGAAGCACTCTTTGAGCTATTTAAGATCATTAGCAGTTCTTTGATTGATGATGGGCTGATTAGCAAGGTAAAGTTTCAGTGATTCCTCTGTATCAACCAGTTATTTCAGGCTTTGTTTCGAGATTAGGATTATCACATGTGTATGTCATGTATGAGTTGGTAATGTATTGCATACCTAATGTTTCTGTTGTATATATGCAGGAAGAGTTTCGGTTAGCTCTGTTTCACAATAATAAGAAGAAAAACATTTTTACAGATCGGGTAATATATTTTGTTTATTTATATATATATTCATGGGAATTTAAATATCTTGTAGAAATAATATTTATTCAGTTCAAATACTTGATGTCACTCAGTCCATTTAAGTACAAGCATGGTTTAAGAAATCTGGTTTTTCTTTTGCATGTATAATGCTGTTTTGTTATGATCAAAACATTTTGAGTGTGGACATTGTTTTTTTTGTGGTCATTATGTTGTTTCTTTTGAGCTAGCATTGGCATACATACCCTAATGTATGACTACTTATCACTGGCCTAAATGGTCTCAGTTGCACAACTTGATGCGGAGCATTTTACTTGGTCTTGGTTTCCTTCTATGAACTGTGAATGTGGTACCAATAGAGAGAGTTATGAAATAGGGGAACAAGTTAACAAGATTTGAATTAGTTTTACTTATGCAACCTTCTAATACATGCAGATCTTTGATTTATTTGATGCTAATAAGAAGGGAGTCATTGATTTTGCTGACTTTGTTCGAGCACTCAATGTCTTCCATCCGAATACCTCGCAAGAGGACAAGATAAATTGTAAGTAAACAGTTCTTGAATCCATATCATGTTAATCTTTCATCTCTTTTTTCTAAGTTGGATGGTTTTACATTGCAGTTTCATTTAGGCTTTATGACATGGATGGAACAGGCTTTATCGAACGTCAAGAGGTACTTTGGGAGATATATGTTGCATTATTTTGGGCAAAACTGTTTTTTTTTTTATTTTTTTTATTTTTGGTGAGAGAGCAAAACTGGTTTTAAACATTATAGATTGCTGCAAATCGTCCATGTAATAACCTCTTTCTTGCAACTTTATCTTTTTTTTTATTTTGTCAGGTCAAGGAAATGTTAATTGCGCTTTTAAGTGAATGTGAAATGAAGTTATCTGAAGAAATCATTGAGGCAATACTTGATAAGGTGAGAACTTGTTGTGGTATGGCTTGCATAAAATAATTGTTTATGGTACGGTTTCGAAATTTGTCAAATACGTGTGCTGATCTTTTTCAATCAGTATTTTCCGAAATCCTTAATTACTTTGCCTTTCAAACCTATAGACAAATTGTTGGAATTGTATTCGAGACTCCAAGTAGTATTTATTCATACATGAAACCATAGATAATGTTAACATTTGTATGTGTTCGGACATGGTGATTTTGAGCAGACTTTCATGGATGCCGACACTAACCAGGACGGAAAGATAGATATGCATGAATGGAAGAGCTTTGTCTCCCGTAATCCATCATTATTGAGAGTAATGACCCTCCCATACCTAAGGTACATAATACCGATGTTATACTGAGCTCACTTAAAAAAAAAAAAAAATTTACTCAGCCAGAACCTCATCCATTTTGTTACATGAAACCATGCAGAGACATAACAACTACATTTCCAAGCTTTGTTTTCAATACCGAAGTAGACGAGGCCGCTACGTTGTTGGAGAATACTCGCTCGGGTTAGCATATTCATTTGGCTTTAAGCCATTTTTTATTTTTTTATTTTTTTGGTTTGTATTGTTGACATTGAGCGTCTGGTTAAGAAGAAAGAGTGCCTGATCACAAGGCTTAAAAAAGCATGCTATCGAGTTTTTTTTTTTTTTTCAAAGGGTAGCGGCTAAAATATGATTAATGTACAGAGTCGGCAAAATAACCTAAATTCATCAGGTTTTGATCCGATCTTGTAGGCTTTGTTACTTTTGGAAAATTAAGTTCAGGGTTGAGGTGGGTTGTTGGTATTTAATTGAAAGTTTCATGGCCAAATTGCAACGAGTTTAGAGAATTAATCACAACGGCCACTGATATTTTACCAAAAATATTTTTTTTAGCTTGCATTCTTTCAATTTTTTTTATTAATTTTCACGTGTACATGAATTTATGCATTTTGATTATTTTAATTTAATTAACTATATTTTTTATTTAATTGAGATAAGTAATTATATTCAATATTTTTATCTATTTAGTAAATATAAAATAATTAAGATATTTTGTAATACGATATTGCTTGTGTATAAATTCAAATAGAAATTAATATAAAGTGTTGTTTAATACTTAACAGATTTCATCTATTCATTTTTTTAGATTTAATATAATAAGAATATTCTCATGTTCAAGTAATAAATAATATACTTAAATGAGAATGTATAATTGTTTGATATTAATGGTATATTAAGTGATCATTATCCTGAACTAATAAGCGTAACTTAATGTGAACATAAAGTCTATTTTAATAATTTTATGACTTTATTTAATTAAAATATTTTTATAAATAATATTACTTTTACTAATAAATTAAAAAAAATTAGCGAATAGCATATGAGAGTGGCATATTAAAAAGTTAATTTTAATCAATTTAATGAGCTGCTTTATTTGCATACATGCCACCAACTGAAGTTTTTGATGGAAAGGCCAAAAGTTTCCAAATTTATTTATTTGCTTTTCTAAAGCTCTCGGATTTTCATGCCTTATCTTATTTTACTTCTTCCCATATGCATAATTTTGTTCTTACAATTTGCTTAAACTTTTCAGCTTAATCCCTCTACTTTATGAAAATTAAAAAGTGAGTCATTTTATTTTAATTTATTAGAAATTGATCTTTGCTCCTTACAATAATTGTAAAGTTAGTCCAAATTGGTGACATTGTTAAAATTTTTTATTAAATTATTAATATGGAAATTAACAGTTTAATAATTTGTACGTAAAGAATTAACAAAAATCAATAATTAAACAATTTATATGTAACAAATTAACCAAAAATCTATAGTTCAAATTTATATATTTGCCAACAACTAAACTAACTAACTTAAAATACAATGACCAAAATTTGACAAATTAGCATAAAAGGATCATGAAATAAAGAGATGAAATTCAGAAATGGATTAAACTTTTGAAAGGGTAAAATTAATTTAAGAGGTGTCATTTTTGAAAAGGGAAAACAAAGTGGCAGCTGTCAGGCAGATCTTGCTTTCCATTCAAGGCTCATCAACTTTCTTTTAGCACATAATTATCTAAATAATTTGATGATTAAGTACCCAATTTTGACAAACTCACCTAATTATTTACTATAAATTAAGCTTAGATTTTAAGCCACATTGAACTCAATTAAATACACGGATCATATAAACCAGTTGTCACTTTCTCATAAGTGGACGTGATCAAAGAAGAAATGATGGAAAAACTCATGAATATCCATCCGGTAAAAGAGAAATGGTATGTGAAGAAACAAGGATAGGAAAATAGTGAGATGGGAAAACTGAAGGAAGGGAATGGCAGTACTGGATAACAACCTATCCACTTTAATTGCATTGTCAATTAACGTACATAAATTATCAATAAATTTTATATTATGATTTGGTCTATGCTTGAGAATCTCACTCTCTTGATTTATATTAAAGTTGATTAATTGATATCTAATTTTTTATAGGATCGACACATGTTTGTAGTCTGACAAAGGAACATTAAGATAAACATAGTAACTAATTTCGCTTACCAAAAATATTAATCGTTGGATAACATGATTGGAGAAATTCATTTTAAAATTCGACAATATTATCCTTCAAAATGAATAAATAAAAGTGGTCCAACTTTAGAGTTAAGCTTAAGAGAGGATAGGGTATATTTTCCGCTTTAAGCAGCAGTATGTGCAATGTGTTGGAGGTCACGTGATAGGTCCATTTCAAGTGCTTGGAATCTGTCTAAATTTAGAAATGTAGTAGTTTTTCAGATTTATTGTTTGTATTTATAGTCTCTTTAAAAATTAAAATATTTTATTAATCATGATATATATATATAAATAAATAAATTTAAAATTATTTTCGAGAAAATGATTTGAAGAGGAAAAAAAGGAGAAAGTAACATTAAAGAAAATATCAGGAAATTGGGGGGTGTTTTCGACAAAGAATAGGCCCTGTCAACCCTTCTAATATATGTTGCTTCCCCAATCTGGATTTCGACCTTTCGTCTCTAATATATTAGAAACACAAAAAACAGAGTAACAGAGAAAATTTTCAGACCGAAACAAGAAGATAAATTAGTTTCCGTTTTATGTTAAATGCATCAAAAGAACTCCGGGAAACATCAAGAGATCGGAAAAGCAAGCAGCGACTGCATCTCTTCCGATTTCGACCATTCCACTTCTTTACTAATCCCTTCCTTGGATGATCATCGATTCAATCGAAACAACCTACAAAAGAATCCAAATGTTCCCACTCAAAACAGGTCTCATCTCACCATCCAAATCCCATTGTCAACGAACCCATCACCACCACCACCATCGACAACGACAACCCATCATCAGGAAAGACCTAATGACTTTTCTCGAACTCATGCCCTTCTCTCAACACCCCACAAGAGGTCTGTAATGACCCAGAATCCCCTTTCTCATTCCCCAACTCCGTCTTCGTTCAAGAACCGCCATAATCACCGCCAAAGGATTGATAGATTAGCTTTAAACACCTCTTGTTTTACTTTTATTTCTGTTTCTTTCGACGCTCAAGAACTGGGTAGGAAACTCGTTCATCATCTGAACCGTGGCCGTTTGCTTTGTTTCCACTTGCGTTTTCTTGTTTTGCTTGCTCTGCCTTCGCTGTATTTCTTGGTCTCTTATCCGCGGCGGTTCCCCGTGTTGAATCTTCTTGCTTTGCTTGCTTTCTTGCTTACCCTTTTGGTTTCTCTCAACCTTGCACTCCCTCGCTTGCCTTCGATTCGATTACTTCTTGCTCGCTCTTTGCCTGCCAAGTTCACTCGACTAGGTTCATCTTCCGTATCTTCAAAAGCAGTTGTTTGGTCAATTGGGTCAAAGCCAAAATCAGAGAAGAAGGCAAATTCGGGGACTTGGGTACAAGTTTACAGTAACGGGGATGTGTACGAGGGTGAATTTCACAAGGGGAAATGTTCAGGGAGTGGGGTTTATTATTACCATATGAAAGGGAGGTATGAAGGGGATTGGGTTGATGGGAGATATGATGGTTATGGTGTGGAAACATGGGCAAAAGGGAGCCGATATCGCGGTCAATATAGGCAGGGATTAAGGCATGGAATTGGGGTGTATAGGTTTTATACTGGTGATGTTTATGCTGGTGAATGGTCTAATGGGCAGTGCCATGGATGTGGAGTTCATGCTTGTGAGGATGGCAGCAAGTATGTGGGGGAATTCAAGTGGGGTGTCAAACATGGATTTGGTCATTACCACTTCAGGTGAACTCATCTGTGTCATGCGAAACTTATCTGCATTAATTTAGGATTGTTTGCCTCTTTAACTTGAGCTGTTGGTTTTTTTTTTCTCTTTGAATCTTGTTGGTTTCTCCATTGTGTTTCACGTTGTTGTGTTACATACAGTTTTAATCTCCCATTGTAGATTTCAGTTCTAATGACTGGTGAGGTTTTGCAACTCAAAATGCAGAAACGGAGACGAATATTTTGGGGAATATTTTTCCGACAAGATGCATGGCTTTGGTGTTTATCAATTTGGAAATGGGCACCGCTATGAGGGGGCTTGGCATGAAGGAAGAAGGCAGGGATTTGGTACATACACTTTCAGAAATGGTGAGACACAATCCGGTCACTGGCAAAATGGTGCTCTCGATGTTCTTAGCGCACAAAATACTCGACCCAGAGTTCTTCACGCTGTCCAGGTGTCGTTTATATAACGGCTTCACTATTGAATTACCATTAACTCCTTAGTATGAATATAACCTGAGGGTTTAGTGTGCCTAGTAATAAAAACTACTACGTTTCCGAGATAACACCAAGAACTGCTATGAATTCTCTTATAATTTGCTACACTACATATACAGGAAGCATGGCGAGCCGCTGAGAAAGCTCGTGAAGTTGCAAAGATTGACAAGAGAGTGCATAAAGCTGTGTCAGCTGCAAACAAAGCAGCCAATGCTGCCAGAGTGGTGGCTGTTAAAGCTGTCCAGAAACAAATGCATCATCATAACAGTGAAGAAATACCAACCGTGTAGCCTGAACCTAATACAAGGAATGTAGTAGAGCCTTAAAGAACACCAAAAATGGTTACAGCTGTTCTCTTCAATTTTCGAAGTGAGAACTGCAAGGTTCCTGCTTGGAACCATGTTCAGTCGTCATTCAAAGATGGTTATTGATCATGGAGCAAGAAATGGACCTCCCCTTTCCCTTTCTTTTAATGGCTTAAGTAATGTATATAAGCTGAGTTTACGAGAGACATGGCACTGAGGTGGGTGTGCCTAAAGAGTATGGTGATATTTCTCTCTTTTTCTTCTTGTAAATTAATTAGTCGTAGTTCTAGATCCTGGAACTCTGGATAAAACATCCAGTCCTCCCAAGGCCAGCTTCGTATGCACGTTGGTTACAATAATAAACAAAAGAAGTCATTTTCAAGCAAAATACCTGATCCCGATTATTGCTAAATATGCAGCATTATAGAACGCCGACAAAGACCAACTTAATTTGATGCAAAGTAACAAGACATTCATGAAACAAGAATACTCAAATATTTGAACTTAAATAAAGCTCCAACACCAGAGTTAAGATATAAAATTAAGAACTAAGCGCCATAATTGTCAACAAAATGACTCAACTGGTTTGTAGCCAACACATACACGAACATCATACCAAAGTTGTGAACATAACGTAGTCAGCAGCAGCTCAACTCTCAGTTTGCTCCCTCAACCTTCTAATAGTACTCCTCACCGTCACAGCGCTGGCAGTGCTGTAAAATAACAAAAGCAGTACCTTGTTAATTACATGGACATCCAAAGAAAAGAAACTGAAATGAGAGGAACGGTGTAGATGATTACTTCAAAGTATAAGCACCACCAGCTTTAACTTTCCCGCAATCCTTGCAGCCCCAGATTCCTACAGCCTTTCTCTTCACTGCATACTGTAGCAGCAGAGCTTATTAGAACAAAGACATGCAACAGATGACGGGCAAAAATATGAACATAAGCCTTGGAACTCAGAAACTATAGGATCAAACAAAACCAAATGCCATACCTTTCCACAAAACTCGCAGAAGTACTTGCTGTGTTGACTCACCTCCATCTTCTTAATTTGCTTCCTCAAACTGGCACCATAACGGGTACCTTCAGTAACAGACAAAACAAGAAAAGGAATCAGAGGGGAAAACTTCGGTATTGAAATGCCAAAAATCCCATTTTAAGTTAGAATTGTTTCGAGAATAAAGCTACAATAGTTGAAAATTTAAATCAATTTAGATAAAAATCAGAAAGGTAACAGTTTCTAACATTCAAATGGCTATCGAATACCAATCTTTCATACATTATAGATCCTTTCTATGTAGAAATTCTCTCTAGAAAACAAAATATAAATTACAAAGATAAGACTTCATAAAATCAAGTAACACCTACCATATTTGCCAACAATTCCGGCCTTCTTCGTTCTCTTTGTCTGCACCCAATAAAAGCAAGGAGTTAATAAATCATATTACACCATGAAGCAACATTAACAAAATAAATAAATCCCATGTGATATCTAATTGCTTTTCTAGCATTTTAGCCTTTAGATTCTAATTCAAAATAAATGAAGATAAAAAAATCGACTTGAAATCGACAATGAGGTCAATTTATGAATAACCCATCAAAGTTTTTTAACCCGAAAATTGAAATATGATTGTTCCACTACCTATCTCATTTCCTTTTCCTGCTACGTTGCACAAAAAGGCTGACGACATAGCTATAACGCAATTGATATTTAGCTATAAAATGAGATTATATCTGATTCAACTTGTTCTTCTTGCTCCACCAACCAACTACTTTAACAGACAATTTTTGTGGATAGCATTTTCTCGGAAAACAAACAAGTCTATAAACATATGCAAAATGTTGAAAGAAAATTTTTCAACGCGAGAAACAAGAGAATACCATGGTCGCTGGGCTGAGAGGATCTGCGCCTGTCTGGTTCGGAAAGTGAGGAGCGGCTCTTCGAGAGAAAATTACAACGACGAGTTAGGGCTTTCTGGTTCGGGTTTTTATAGAAACTTGAAATGACTGGGTCAAGACAATCGGGTATTCTTCCAAACCAACCCGTAACAAATAAAAATGATGGGCCGGAGTATCCATCCGACCCGTATAGACCAAAACTTAAACAAGATTTATTGTAAATCATTTGGGCTGTTGCGACAACCAACCAATGAGAATTATAGTCAGTCAGCCCAGTTATGGCAATTGCAATAAAACCCAATCGAGTAGCTAATCCACGCCGTTTCAGTTACCGGGAAAAAGAGTGCAACAAATAATATGGAAAAATCGTTCACTCTTATTCACATGGTTGCCACCGCTGGTGTCTTCTCCGCCGTTTCTTGCTGGTAGCTATTGCTTCATCATTTTTTTTTCTTTCACTTGCTCTGGAATCTCCATCTTTCAAGGTTTGATTTTTTTTCATTTTTTTAATAATCATTGATTCAGGTACGGATTCATGTTTGGCAGAGAATCAGCTCGTAAAGAACTTGGAGACTTGATCGAAAGTCTTCGCCGCGATAATTCAAGCTCTTCTTCTTCGTCACCTCCCCCGCACTCTTGATCGGTACTTTCCAGTTCATTGATTTTGAGAATTTCTTTCGAAAGTGATATAATTAGTTGACAGAATTAGCGGCTCCAAATTTTGAATGATGAAATAGACAAATAAGCAATTTCTTCTTTTCTTTTTGTTAGAGGAAAATTGGACACTTTCCTAGTAATTTAATTAGTAGGAGGGAGATTAGAACGAGTGTTTAATCTCTCTATTTCTCGTGATAAAAGGAATTTCTCTGAGTATCAGATTGCGATGCTTGCGACTGCTTTAGGAAATGGCTATAGAGATTTATGAGACAATGTTGGTTATCACTTTTGTGTTGCTTCTTATTAGGAGAGAAAGCTTAAAAGATCCCAATGCTAGCAGTTATAATGGCATCCTATTAGATGACTGGATTTTAGGAGGACAGTATTTGATTCAGATTTGACAGGTGTAGCTCATGAAGCTTTTAAAGAAATTCAAGTTGAAGGTGTTCGAGAAATGTTGAATGAAGAATGGCTAAATTGCAAAGTCAAAATTTGTCACTTTGAGTCCAAATGATAATGTGAACTATCAATGGTGCATCCAGCTACAAGAAATCAACTGCTGAGGGAGACATCAACTCCTCAAAGGAGGGTTAGGTTAGGACTGGGGAAGTCAGGATGGCCTATTTAGTGCAATACAGTGATGTCAAGATGTAGGTTTTGTGCTCGGTAAATTGGTCAATTCTTTTTCCAGTTTATGGTTGATGATGCAGAAATGAAAAGGAAAATATATGGTGTTATATCTAAGATTGAAGGAAGAGGTCTTAAAGGTTGAAGCTATTATAACTTCTGATATTGTAATAACCTATGTTACTTGGACTCAAGTGTGAGTGTTGGATAAGGGTATGTGTCTAATATCGGTCCAAATTTTTTTCCAAGTTTTTCTATGTATTTTGAGGGACATATCCATATCCGAAATGTGTTTGATACTGGTGTCTGACATGGGTACTTAAAAGAGAGATGAAGAGTCTGAGCAATGTATGTTAAAACCAACTTCATCTTTTCAGTTCCAGATCTTCCTAAAAACTTTATGTGAGGATACTACTTCGTGGATGCAGTGAATATGTTTGGATTTTAGACATTGGCTGCGTGCATTATTACTTTTATATTAGCTATTAACTGCTTAAAAATAGTACTTTAGTACTTCGGTACTTTGTCCCTGCTATTAACTGCTAATCAGGAACTTCTGTTTTCATTTCCTTCTTGCAACAACATGCATGAATGGTTTGATTGGTTTAATCATCTTTGAAATTTGCTATCCCTTTTTGCCACACTTATCTCAGTTGAAAATATCTCCAACTTACGGCGTCCTTTATCTAGCAAACACCGAATGTCTTTGCTCTTAAAGTTGAACTCAAAAGAGTTAATATTTGCATTATTTACCTACTTGGATGCATGGATTTAAACTAATGTCTTGATGAATGTCCTAACTCTAAACTTTCTTGTCGATTGTGGCAAATTCAGCTATATGGAAGCATTGAGGTCAAGGAGCTGTGACCGAACAACTTTCCTTCTCAAGGCTTGAAACTTGGAAAAACTTCACGGAGGCATATTGGGGACATGGTTAAGAGTGCTCATCTGGACTTCTCTGGCTGTGTATTTTCATGTCTTGTAGTTTCTCTCTAGACAACTTTTGTAATGATTTGACAGATTTCGTTCATTATATCTATCCTTTATGCTATGGTTGAAAGAATTATTTGAAACAAAGCTCATTGTGGAGTTTCTTAGAAATGCATAAACTGTTTTTGATACTTGTGGCCTTGGCCTCAAGGGCAGCGCTGGGGGAGATAGGCTGATAGGGGCTTTGGCCCCCCAAAATGGTGAAATTATAGTTTGGTTCTTTCAAAAATTAATACAGTGATAAAATTGCATTCCCCCTCCAAAATAAAATTTACAATTCAATTTCGCCTTGAGTAGGACGGGCTCTCATGATTCAACACTAGTATACGACTCTTTTTCTATAAATAAATTACGGAAAACTATTTAAGTTTCTTGCTCTAAAACGAATGAATTACAACAACAACAAAACTAATGTAAATATGCTACTTTGGCATATGATACCAAAAATTATGTGTGATACACTATAGTATATACTGTTGTGCATAGCCTGTGTGCCTGGTTTTTATGCAAAAGCTGCCAGTTATTCCCTTGAAACAACCTTTTGTTCATTCTTAAATATATAAATGCACTCAATCCATTGCCTGAATCTGATCTACTTATTCTAAAACCTGTGCATATCCACCAGCATCATACCTCTCCAGTACATTTCCTACGGCAAGTTCGACCTGGGCTGTCTTTGTTGCCATCTTTACTTGTCGAGCTAATCCCTCGGGTGAACAATTTGCATACTCAGGTTGTTCCCCATCTTTCATTTCCATGCAGGTGAAGATGAACACTAGTCCATGTTTACTGAACATTTGTGCAATCGGAAGGTAACCATCTTGATATCGCGTGTTAAAGTATCCTGCTGTTAGTTCTGCAGCATGAGACCTTGTTCTGTAAGCCAATGGATTCCAGCTATCTTTCCTGAAAGCTTTGTTTCAGTTCCACGGAAAGTTGCTTTTGCTGTGTAAGTATCCTGTCTCCATGCTCTGGTAGTTTTCCCAACTCCCAAGTACCACTCCAGGAAGAACTGTCCGTACTCGGTGTTCTATACTTCCATGCTCCATCCCTTTGGAAAAAGCCGGTTTCTTTGGGAAATTGCTTGTAGTGACCTGAATCATGCGGCCCAGCCTTTCCCCAGTCATGTTTCCCGATTGCTTCTGACGCTGCTTCGAGTGAAGCTCTCATATACTGTTTCAACACTTAAAAAACTTGTTTACAAAATCTAATAATCTAAGCTTAGTAATAGAGAAACTTCATTCCAGTTCATAAAAATTCAGTAATTTACCTTGTCATAGCACTGAAATTCTCCAATTCCAGGAAACTTCCATGTTGCATTGCTTTCTGGGTATCTCAGCTCTCCACAAGGGCCCAACCCCACTTGAATTTCCTGATACAGAGAACTTGCATTTATATTTCTAGAGTTTTTTTTATTTTGGCTATAGAACTGCATAAAAACTTGATATTGATGGTTTGATATTTTAGACTCTAATAGGAACCAAAGGGTTATATCAATGATGCTGATATACCTCTATTTACTTGTATAGTTTGAGATATATAGATGCTTACCACAATAACTCGTCCCAAATAATCTCTGAACCTTTTCCGGAAGCTCCTCATGTAATCTGTGTAAACCTAAATCGGTGGTCTTCCCCTGAGAGCTGGTCGGAAGTCAACCCAAGGAAATGTACTCGAGGTTCCTCTGCCCCGACCTATCGGTGTAGATGAGGTTCGGGTTCTTGCTGATTTCTTCAAGCACCCATGGAGGCAAAAGTATGCTGAATATTCAAGTAAGAAACTTCGGTTCATGTCTCGAAAACCTTTTTCGTAAGAGCAAAGAATTTTGAATCTAATACATAATGTTGTTGTTTTGGCAGTTGAAATTGAGATGCAAAAGGTGAAGTAAATTTATACCTGCAAGGATCTACATTCCCTCCGTACCGATGAAAAGACATGACAACTTGGAGCTTTAGACCATGTTTTTCGACCATTCGGACTAGCTCAGCGTACCCTTCCCAATTGTACTTTAACATCTTTCTCTACTAAACCCCACCAAACATCCACCATAACTCCTTCCAAACCTGCGTTCTTTAAGGCCATTAAACTCACATTCATTGCCCTTGGTTTATTCAAGGTACCACCATGAGTATTGTGTCAAGTGGTAGCATCACAAAAACTGGCACTCCAGAGTTATTTTTTACTATGGGAAATTGTTAGACAATGTCACTTCTCCCTTTTCTCGCTGTTATTCTTCTTCTGTCCGGTGATCGAGAGCCATGCTTGATCCTGCATCGACACTGACCTCGAATTCCTCGCCTGGGAACGGGACAATTGTGACAGCCTCATTCGAGCAAAGCAAATGGTGGCTAAGGAATCATCAGGTGTTTTGAAGCTTTTGGTTTCTTTTAGATTGATGAAAAAAAGTGGAAGAACGTAAGGTTAAGGCTATTGTTTGTATTTGCTGTTTTTTGGAAAATGAAGAGAAGGAAATGAGATACAATGGGATAAATGAAGACGGTTTGCATTTATATGTATATAATTGAAACTTGGGGTTAAGCTTTTGAAAGAAAAGACAACGTTGGTGAGCCCTGCTCTGAAGGAGAAAAAGGTCGCAAAAGATCTACTTTTCGAGGTTAGTTTCTCTGTAACGCGGTTATTTGTTGTCCATTACAAATCGAAAAACCATGTTACTCGGATTGGTGAGTATGGTTATACTTTTTTCAAGTTTTTTTTTTGTTATGTATTTTGAGAATTTTGAGAGATTGTATTTTCATATCCAGGTGTCAAACATGGATCCCATAAACATACCTTATAGTCCTGGTTTTGTTGATTATGTTGGGT